>NC_056458.1:51345035-51645035 GCF_018296145.1 Oncorhynchus tshawytscha | reverse complement strand
GTAAGTTGGCGCCTCCCACACTGACCTGTCGTGGCGATACAGTCGAATCCCACGAAGGCGTAGAAACAGGTGGCAGCGCCTGATAGGACACCGGTGAAGCCAAATGGCATGAACCCGCCCACTCCTAGACTCTCCGCCGACAGCAAGGGCTCTGTCATGCTGAGAGAAAGATAGATCATTAAATACACACTAGTATACTGTGTGTGTGTGTGTGTGTGTGTGTGTGTGTGTGTGTGTGTGTGTGTGTAATTGGAATTTTATTACGATCCCATTTAGAGAAAGCCACGTCCACTCTTCCTGGGGTTCACACAAGACATAAAACACAAAACATCATACAGAACATTAATAGACAAGAACAGAAAAAGGACAGAACTGGTTTTATTTATTATTTATTATTTTATTTAACCTTCATTTAACTAGGCAACTACATACGTGTGTGTGTGTGTGTGTTTACTTTTGGCTGGAGTTGTTGTGTAAGATGACATCAGGGTCCAGATGCCAGTTCTTCAGGGTTCCTTTGACCAGTCCAGAGACCACCATAAATAACAACACCAGGACGTTGATACACGTAAACACCTTGTTGACAACAGCTGACTCCTTCACTCCAAACGACAACAGACCTACAGAGAGAGAACGTTTATTATAAAATAGGAAAAAGGGAAGAAGAGAGAGTTGAAGATTAGAGCTGAAAGACGGGTGAAGGTGTGTGTGTGTGTGTGTGTGAGTGTGTGTGTGTGTGTGTGTGTACCTGTGAGGGTGATGATGATGAGCACAGCGAACATGTCAGGGTACTCTGCCAGTATCCCAGGTGCTTTCATGGTCATGTACTGTCTGCAGAACGCCTCTATATGTTTCCCTGTCAACTCATCAAACGTAGCGCTCCATGCCCGTGCTACACTGGAGGTACCTGGGGAGGGAGGGACAGACACAGAGACAAACAGAGAGACAGATAGAGGGAGAGACAGAGAGGGAGAGACAGAGAGGGAGAGACAGAGACAGATAGAGGGAGAGACAGAGACAGACAGAGGGAGAGACAGAGACAGATAGAGGGAGAGAGAGACAGACAGAGGGAGAGACAGAGACAGATAGAGACAGAGAGGGAGAGAGAGAGAGAGAGACAGAGACAGATAGAGGGAGAGACAGAGAGATGAAAAGAGAGTGAAAGGTATGTACCAAACATTTGCATATATAATTTATTTAAAGAACCAACTCAACCCCTAGCCCATTCTAAACTACCCAACTCTCTACCCAACACTCTACCCAACACTCTACCCAACTCTCTACCTAACACTCTACCCAACTCTCTAACCAAGACCCAACTCTAGACCCAACACACCCAAGATGACCCAACTCTCTACCCAACTCTCTACCCAACTCTCTACCCAAACAATTTGCAATACCCAATATAATACCCAATTTAAACTCTACCCAACTCTCTACCCAACACTCTACCCAACTCTCTACCCAACTCTCTACCCAACTCTCTACCCAACACTCTACCCAACTCTCTACCCAACTCTCTACCCAACTCTCTACCCAACACTCTACCTAACACTCTACCCAACACTCTACCTAACACTCTACCTAACACTCTACCCAACACTCTACCCAACTCTCTACCCAACTCTCTACCCAACTCTCTACCCAACTCTCTACCCAACACTCTACCCAACTCTCTACCCAACACTCTACCCAACTCTCTACCCAACTCTCTACCCAACTCTCTACCCAACACTCTACCCAACTCTCTACCCAACTCTCTACCCAACTCTCTACCCAACACTCTACCCAACACTCTACCCAACTCTCTACCCAACACTCTACCCAACTCTCTACCCAACTCTCTACCCAACACTCTACCCAACTCTCTACCCAACACTCTACCCAACTCTCTACCCAACACTCTACCCAACTCTCTACCCAACACTCTACCCAACACTCTACCCAACTCTCTACCCAACACTCTACCCAACTCTACCCAACTCTCTACCCAACTCTCTACCCAACTCTCTACCCAACTCTCTACCCAACACTCTACCCAACTCTCTACCCAACTCTCTACCCAACACTCTACCCAACTCTCTACCCAACTCTCTACCCAACTCTCTACCCAACTCTCTACCCAACTCTCTACCTAACTCTCTACCCAACTCTCACCACATATGAAGCAAGTTAGTGATCTAACAATAAAAGCTCTGTCTTTACACTGAGTATACAAAGCATTAGGAGCACCATGACATAGACTGACCAGGTGAATGCAGGTGAAATCTATGATCCCTTATTGATACATCCCCTTAAATCAGTGTAGATGAAAGGGAGGAGACAGGTTAAAGAAGGATTGTAAAGTCTTGATAGAATTTAAACATGGATCGTGTATGTGTGCCATTCATAGGGTGACTGGGCAAGACTATAAAAGGGACTTTGAACAGGGTATGGTAGTAGGTGCCAGGTGCACCGGTTTGTGTCAGGAACTACAACTCTGCTGGGCGTTTCATGTTCAACAGTTTCCTGTGTGTATCAAGAATGACCCACCAGCCAAAGAACATCCAGCCAACATGACACAACTGTGGGAAGCATTGGAGTCAACATGGGCCAGCATCTCTGTGGAAGGCTTTCCACACCTTGTATAGTCCATGCCCCGATGAATATATTAGGAAGATGTTTTTAATGCTTTGTACACTCAGAGTATTCTTTAGTTTCTCTTGTCCTATCCGGTGTCCTGTGTGAATTTAAGTATGCTCTCTCTAATTCTCTCTTTCTCTCTTTTTTCTCTCTCTCGGAGGACCTGAGCCCTAGGACCATGCCTCAGGACTACCTGACATGATGACTCCTTGCTGTCCCCAGTCCACCTGGTCGTGCTGCTGCTCCAGTTTCAACTGTTCTGCCTTATTATTATTGGACCATGCTGGTCATTTATGAACATTTGAACATCTTGGCCATGTTCTGTTATAATCTCCACCTGGCACAGCCAGAAGAGGACTGGCCACCCCACATAGCCTGGTTCCTCTCTAGGTTTCTTCCTAGGTTTTGGCCTTTCTAGGGAGTTTTTCCTAGCCACCGTGCTTCTACACCTGCATTGCTTGCTGTTTGGGGTTTTAGGCTGGGTTTCTGTACAGCACTTTGAGATATCAGCTGATGTACGAAGGGCTATATAAATACATTTGATTTGAGTTTCATCGCCCAGCTAGTAGCTGATAAACATTTTCAAATCTGGTTAAAATAGAGGTAGACGGACACAAAGCACCACAGATATTGAGATCAGCTTGATGCAAGACTTCCACATTCCTTCATACGGTGTCTGTGGTGAGCTTCATGCTGCTACAGGACGGAATGAAAACAGAGGTCAAGTTTAGCCTCGCTCTTCAACACTCTTAGTTGTTGTGGAAATTAATCCACTTTGTGTTTACTTTGTGCATGCATTTTGCTTAGTCTACCTTTTAATAATACCAATGTCTGCCTGTCTCACCGATAACGTAAGAGAGGATGAGGTTCCATCCCGTGATGAAGGCCCAGAGTTCTCCCACTGTGACGTAGCTGTACAGGTAGGCTGAGCCCGTCTTGGGGACGCGGGCCCCAAACTCAGCATAACACAGACCAGCCATCACAGAGGCCAGCGCTGCGATGAAGAAGGATAGGACAATGGCAGGACCTGGGGACAGGGAGAGGGTTCGGATGATCATCAGATTTAGTCAAATCCTGTAAATACTCTCCAGCTTCCAGAGTAATACCCCCAGGGTATTACCACTATATTACTACTATATTACTACAATATTACTACTATATTACTACAATATTACTACTATATTACTACTATATTACTACTATATTAGTACTATATTACTACTATATTACTAATATATTACTACTATATTACTACTATATTACTACTATATTACTACAATATTACTACTATATTACTACAATATTACTACTATATTACTACTATATTACTAATATATTATATTACTACTATATTACTACTATATTACTATATATTACTACTATATTACTACTATATTACTACAATATTACTACTATATTACTACAATATTACTACTATATTACTACTATATTACTAATATATTAGTACTATATTACTACTATATTACTAATATATTACTACTATATTACTACTATATTACTACTATATTACTAATATATTACTACTATATTACTACTATATTACTAATATATTACTACTATATTATTAATATATTACCACTATATTACTACTATATTACTAATATATTACTACTATATTACTACTATATTACTAATATATTACCACTATATTACCACTATATTATTACTATATTACTACTATATTACTAATATATTACCACTATATTACTACTATATTACTAATATATTATTACTATATTACTACTATATTACTAAT
This sequence comes from Oncorhynchus tshawytscha, assembly GCF_018296145.1. Taxonomy (NCBI): domain Eukaryota; kingdom Metazoa; phylum Chordata; class Actinopteri; order Salmoniformes; family Salmonidae; genus Oncorhynchus; species Oncorhynchus tshawytscha. Next base: position 51,640,636 of record NC_056458.1, on the reverse strand, counting down.
ATATTACTATTATATTACTACTATATTACTAATATACTACTACCGTGCATTACCTCCATTTTCTCTGGCCACGGCTCCAGCCAGGACTTAAATCCCAACTCCCAGAGAACCGCCCACCACCAAAATAGTACTACTATACTAATATTATACTAATACAGTACTACTGTACTACTATACTACACTATACTACCACCAGTACTACCACTATACTAATACATCACTACTACTACGCTACACTATAATACTATTACTATACTAATGCAGTACTACTTCTACTATACTACACTATACTACTACTACAAGACTAATGCGGTACTACTACTACTATAATACTGCTACTATATTAATACCGTACTACTACTACTACTACCACTACTACTACTATACTAAATCACACTACCACTACTACCACTACTACATTAATGCGGTACTACTACTCCTATAATACTTTTATACTACTACTATACTACTACTATATTAATACAGTACTGCTACCACTACTACTACTACTACTACTACTACTACTACTAGTACTACTACTACACTAATGCGGTACTACGACTACTATACTACTACTATGTTAATGCAGTACTGCTACCACTACTACTACTACGACTACTACTACTACACCAATGCGGTGCTACTACTATAATACTACTATACTACTTCTATACTATGACTATATTAGTACCATACTGCTACCACTACTACTACTACTTCTACTACTATACTAAACCACACTACCACTACTACTACTACTACAATACTAAACCACACTACCACTACAACTACCACTACTGTTACTATACTACACTACTACTACTACTACTACTACTACTGCTATACTAATACATTATTATTACTATATTACTACTATATTACTACTATATTACTACTATATTACTACTATATGACCACTATATTACCACTATATTACTAATAAATTACTACCATATTACCACTATATTACTACTATATTACCACTATATTACTACTATATTACTACAATATTACTAATATATTACTACTCTATTACTAATATATTACCACTATATTACTACTATATTATTACTATATTACTACTATATTACTAATATATTACTACTATATTACTAATATATTACTAATATACTACTATCGTGCATTACCTCCATTTTCTCTGGCCACGGCTCCTGCCAGGACTTAAATCCCAACTCCCAGAGAACCGCCCACCACCAAAATAGTACTACTATACTAATATTATACTAATACAGTACTACTGTGCTACTATACTACACTTTACTACCACCAGTACTACTGCTATACTAATACATCACTACTACTACTATGCTACACTATAATACTATTACTATACTAATGCAGTACTACTTCTACTATACTACACTATACTACTACTACAAGACTAATGCGGTACTACTACTACTATAATACTGCTACTATATTAATACCGTACTACTACTACTACCACTACTACTACTATACTAAATCACACTACCACTACCACTACTACCACTACTACCACTACTACATTAATGCAGTACTACTACTCCTATAATACTTTTATACTACTACTATACTACTACTATATTAATACAGTACTGCTACCACTGCTACTACTACTACTACTACTACTACTACTACTACTACTACACTAATGCGGTACTACGACTACTATACTGCTACTATGCTACTACTATGTTAATGCAGTACTGCTACCACTACTACTACTACTACTGCTACTACTACTACTACTACACCAATGCGGTACTACTACTATAATACTACTATACTATGACTATATTAATACAGTACTGCTACCACCACAAACTGAATTGGTCCACTCACACAGACAGCATCGTGAGGAAGGCGCAGCAGCGCCTCTTCAACCTCAGGAGGCTGAAGAAATTCGGCTTGTCACCAAAAGCACTCACAAACTTCTACAGATGCACAATCGAGAGCATCCTGGCGGGCTGTATCACCGCCTGGTATGGCAACTGCACCGCCCTCAACCGTAAGGCTCTCCAGAGGGTAGTGAGGTCTGCACAACGCATCACCGGGGGCAAACTACCTGCCCTCCAGGACACCTACACCACCCGATGCTACAGGAAGGCCATAAAGATCATCAAGGACATCAACCACCCGAGCCACTGCCTGTTCACCCCGCTGTCATCCAGAAGGCGAGGTCAGTACAGGTGCATCAAAGCTGGGACCGAGAGACTGAAAAACAGCTTCTATCTCAAGGCCATCAGACTGTTAAACAGCCACCACTAACATTGAGTGGCTACTGCCAACACACTGTCAATGACACTGACTCTACTCCAGCCACTTTAATCATGGGAATTGATGGGAAATGATGTAAATATATCACTAGCCACTTTAAACAATGCTACCTTATATAATGTTACTTACCCTACATTGTTCATCTCATATGCATACGTTGATACTGTACTCTATATCATCGACTGCATCCTTATGTAATACATGTATCACTAGCCACTTTAACTATGCCACTTGGTTTACATACTTATCTCATATGTATATACTGTACTCGATATCATCTACTGTATCTTGCCTATGCTGCTCTGTACCATCACTCATTCATATATCCTTATGTACATATTCTTTATCCCCTTACACTGTGTATAAGACAGTAGTTTTTTTTGGAATTGTTAGTTAGATTACTTGCTTTTTATTACTGCATTGTCGGAACTAGAAGCACAAGCATTTCGCTACACTCGCATTAACATCTGCTAACCATGTGTATGTGACAAATAAAATTTGATTTGATTTGATTTGATTACTACTACTACTTCTACTACTATACTAAACGACACTACCACTACTACTACTACTACTACTACTACTACTATACTAAACCACCCTACCACTACTACTACTATTATACTACTAAACCGCACTACCACTACCACTACCACTACTGTTACTATACTACACTACTACTACTACTGCTATACTAATATATTATTATTACTACTATACAACACTATACCACTACCACTACTGTTTCTATACTACACTACTACTACTACTACTACTACTATACTAAAACACACTACCACTACTACTACTGTTACTATACTACACTACTACTACTACTGCTATACTAATAGGGTATTACTACTACTTTACAATACTATACCACTACTACTTAAACTACTAAGATTAGTACTAGTACTACTATACTACTACTACTATACTAATACAGTACTACTACTACTGCTACAATAAACCATACTACTACTACTACTACTACTATACAACACTATTCCACTACTACTACTACTACTATTAGTACTACTACTACTACTACTACTACTACTATACTAATACAGTACTACTACTACTGCAATAAACCATACTACCACTACTACTACTAACTCTACAGCTAACCCTCAGCCCCTCCCATCTATCTCTAGCTGTCATGTATTTTTCCACTGTGCTGTGATGTTTCACACACGTTCTGAACATTTCTATTCTAATAGTTTCTTCAGATATCAAAAACTATATTTAATTTAGAAAGTGTATTATTATATTATTGATTTTCAAGACACCCAGCAGTGTTATCTGCAGAGTTAGCTCCAGGTAAATATTACAAATCTTCAGCCATTCCTGAACATCGATCCAAAAACTAGCTACATAAGGACGGTACCAAAACAAATTATCTAGTGATTATGTCTCTTCACAACAAAATAGGCAGAGCTGGAAAGGTTGTATCCCCCATATAGAGAAGTTTGGACACACCTACTCACCTACATGTTTTTTCTTTTTTGGTTACTACATGATTCCATATGTGTTATTTCATACTTGTGATGTCTTCACCATTATTCTACAATGTAGAAAAATGTAGAAATATAGAAAACCCTTGTATGGCACAGCTGTCAACCTGTATGGAACAGATGTCAACCTGTATGGAACAGCTGTCAACCTGTATGGCCCAGCTAGCAACCTGTATGGAATAGCTGTCAACCTGTATGGAACAGCTGTCAACCTGTATGGACCAGCTGTCAACCTGTATGGACCAGCAGTCAACCTGTATGGACCAACCTGTCAACCTGTATGGACCAGCTGTCAACCTGTATGGAACAGCTGTCAACCTGTATGGCCCAGCTGGCAACCTGTATGGAATAGCTGTCAACCTGTATGGAACAGCTGTCAACCTGTATGGACCAGCTGTCAACCTGTATGGACCAGCAGTCAACCTGTATGGACCAACCTGTCAACCTGTATGGACCAGCTGTCAACCTGTATGGAACAGCTGTCAACCTGTATGGACCAGCTGTCAACCTGTAGAACAGCTTTCAACCTGTATGGACCAGCTGTCAACCTGTATGGACCAGCTGGCAACCTGTATGGAACAGCTGTCAACCTGTATGGAACAGCTGTATGGAACAGCTGTCAACCTGTATGGAACAGCAGTCAACCTGTATGGAACAGCTGTCAACCTGTATGGACCAGCTGTCAACCTGTATGGACCAACCTGTCAACCTGTATGGACCAGCTGTCAACCTGTATGGAACAGCTGTCAACCTGTATGGAACAGCAGTCAACCTGTATGGAACAGCTGTCAACCTGTATGGAACAGCTGTCAACCTGTATGGACCAGCTGTCAACCTGTATGGAACAGCTGTCAACCTGTATGGAACAGCAGTCAACCTGTATGGAACAGCTGTCAACCTGTATGGAACAGCTGTCAACCTGTATGGAACAGCTGTCAACCTGTATGGAACAGCTGTCAACCTGTATGGACCAGCTGTCAACCTGTATGGAACAGCTGTCAACCTGTATGGAACAGCAGTCAACCTGTATGGACCAGCTGTCAACCTGTATGGAACAGCTGTCAACCTGTATGGACCAGCTGTCAACCTGTATGGACCAGCTGTCAACCTGTATGGACCAGCTGTCAACCTGTATGGACCAGCTGTCAACCTGTATGGACCAGCTGTCAACCTGTATGGACCAGCTGTCAACCTGTATGGAACAGCAGTCAACCTGTATGGAACAGATGTCAACCTGTATGGAACAGCTGTCAACCTGTATGGCCCAGCTGTCAACCTGTATGGAACAGCTGTCAACCTGTATGGACCAGCTGTCAACCTGTATGGACCAGCTGTCAACCTGTATGGAACAGCTGTCAACCTGTATGGAACAGCAGTCAACCTGTATGGACCAGCTGTCAACCTGTATGGAACAGCTGTCAACCTGTATGGACCAGCTGTCAACCTGTATGGAACAGCTGTCAACCTGTATGGACCAGCTGTCAACCTGTATGGAACAGCTGTCAACCTGTATGGACCAGCTGTCAACCTGTATGGAACAGCTGCCAACCTGTATGGAACAGCAGTCAACCTGTATGGACCAGCTGTCAACTTGTATGGAACAGCAGTCAACCTGTATGGACCAGCTGTATGGACCAGCTGTCAACCTGTATGGAACAGCTGTCAACCTGTATGGAACAGCTGTCAACCTGTATGGACCAGCTGTCAACCTGTATGGAACAGCTGTCAACCTGTATGGACCAGCTGTCAACCTGTATGGACCAGATGTATGGACCAGCTGTCAACCTGTATGGACCAGCTGTCAACCTGTATGGACCAGCTGTCAACCTGTATGGACCAGCTGTCAATCTGTATGGCACAGCTGTCAACCTGTATGGACCAGCTGTCAACCTGTATGGACCAGCTGTCAAACTGTTTGGAACAGCTGTCAACCTGTATGGACCAACCTGTCAACCTGTATGGAACAGCAGTCATCCTGTATGGAACAGCTGTCAACCTGTATGGAACAGCTGTCAACCTGAATGGAACAGCTGTCAACCTGTATGGAACAGCAGTCAACCTGTATGGACCAGCTGTCAACCTGTATGGAACAGCTGTCAACCTGTATGGAACAGCTGTCAACCTGTATGGACCAGCTGTCAACCTGTATGGAACAGCTGTCAACCTGTATGGACCAGCTGTCAACCTGTGGAACAGCAGTCAACCTGTATGGAACAGCTGTCAACCTGTATGGACCAGCTGTCAACCTGTATGGACCAGCTGTCAACCTGTATGGACCAGCTGTCAACCTGTATGGAACAGCTGTCAACCTGTATGGACCAGCTGTATGGACCAGCTGTCAACTTGTATGGAACAGCAGTCAACCTGTATGGAACAGCTGTCAACCTGTATGGACCAGCTGTCAACCTGTATGGACCAGCTGTCAACCTGTATGGAACAGCTGTCAACCTGTATGGACCAGCTGTCAACCTGTATGGAACAGCTGTCAACCTGTATGGACCAGCTGTCAACCTGTATGGAACAGCAGTCAACCTGTATGGAACAGCTGTCAACCTGTATGGACCAGCTGTCAACCTGTATGGAACAGCTGTCAACCTGTATGGACCAGCTGTCAACCTGTATGGACCAGCTGTCAACCTGTATGGAACAGCTGTCAACCTGTATGCAACAGCAGTCAACCTGTATGGACCAGCTGTTTTTGGGTCCTTAAATTAAACTGGTATACTTTTTTATTTATCACAATTTTCTTTAGCCAGTTTTACTCTTTAATGCCAACAGACAAGTTCCTTACCTAGTCCCACTTGCCTGTAATTCTGCAATCAGTCGGTTTTACTTTTGGATAGAGCAGATATTTCCATATATTTTTGTTAGCTGCTTGTGTGAGATAAGTCCACCATTCCTATTGGTTATATCATTTACATATTTATACATTATACAATGATTGTTTTATTTTGATCAATTAGTATATTTGAGTTGAACCACAATATTTGTGGTAATATTTGTTCTGTCTTTTCTGGTGGATTAAACTGAAATTGCAACCAACTTTCTATCGCTTGTTTTAAAAATTGCGATATTTTGGAGATGTTTTTATTTTAAAATAACTCAAAGTGAGAGGTTGTTATCTGAATAAAGGGAAAACATGGGGTAAGCCATTCTTACTAATCTGCTACAGAACCAGTCGGATTAAATATTTTTTTTTGAAAGACTGAAGCCTTTAGTGAGAGGTCCAATGCTTTAATATTTAATCATTTCTGCCCTCCGAATTCGTATTCACTATATAAATAGGCCAGTTTAATTTTGTCTGGCTTGCTGTTCCAAATAAAGTGGAATATTCTTTGCTCATAAAATTATTAAAACTAATCGTTAGGTGTAGGCAGGGCCATAAGTAAATAGGTTAACTGTGACATGACTATAGAATTAATCAGGGTGATGTTTCTCCACAAATAGACAGGTGTTGTCCTTTCCACGGTTGCAAGATTTGATCTAATTTGGCTAATTTTCTATTAAAATATATTGTAGTGATATTATTTCACTTATTTTTGGATATGAATACTGAGTTTGTCCACTTGTATTTTTTTGTGAATCAATATGTAATATGGTACAATATATACTGATATATATAAGTAATATATACTTTGGGTTGTAATCCAGAGAGGTTAGAAAAATTATCTAGATCCTCTATGAGGCTGTGGAGGGATCCAAATTGAGGATTTAAGGGAAAACATCAATCGTCAACACCTTTGTTTTTAAGCCCATTGATGCTACTGTTGGATCTAATTTAACAGTTAACATTTTGATGGCCATGGTAAATAAATATGCTAAAAGTGAACAACCTTGTTTTTACTCCTCTTGACAGTTTAATACATTCTGAGAAGTAGCCACTATTTGACACATTTTGTGGTTACTGTACATAACTTTACCCCATTGTGTAAGAGATTCTCCAAAATCAAAGTATTCCAGGCAGTTACGTATATATAAACTCCAGTCCTACTTTATTAAAGGCCTTTTCAAAGTAATCTATGAACACCAGGCCTCGTTTCCCAGATTGTTCATAGTGTTCTATGGTTTCCAATAATTTAATTGAACCTTTATGTTACTAGACAAGTTAAGAACAAATGCTCTAACCACTAGGCTACCTGCTAATTACTGGCCCAATGCTCTAACCACTAGGCTACCTGCTGATTACTGGCCCAATGCTCTAACCACTAGGCTACCTGCTGATTACTGGCCCAATGCTATAACCACTAGGCTACCTGCTGGTTACTGGTCCAGCGCTCTAACCACTAGGCTACCTGCTGATTACTGGCCCAATGCTCTAACCACTAGGCTACCTGCTGGTTACTGGCCCAATGCTCTAACCACTAGGCTACCTGCTGATTACTGGCCCAATGCTCTAACCACTAGGCTACCTGCTGATTACTGGCCCAACGCTCTAACCACTAGGCTACCTGCTGCTGATTACTGGCCCAATGCTCTAACCACTAGGCTACCACTGCTACCTGCTGTTACTGGCCCAACGCTCTAACCACTAGGCTACCTGCTGATTACTGGCCCAATGCTCTAACCACTAGGCTACCTGCTGATTACTGGCCCAATGCTCTAACCACTAGGCTACCTGCTGATTACTGGCCCAATGCTCTAACCACTAGGCTACCTGCTGATTACTGGCCCAATGCTCTAACCACTAGGCTACCTGCTGATTACTGGCCCAATGCTCTAACCACTAGGCTACCTGCTGATTACTGGCCCATTACTGGCCCGCTCTAACCACTAGGCTACCTGCTGATTACTGGCCCAATGCTCTAACCACTAGCCCAACGCTCTAACCACTGCTGCTGATTACTGGCCCAATGCTCTAACCACTAGGCTACCTGCTGATTACTGGCCCAATGCTCTAACCACTAGGCTACCTGCTGGTTACTGGCCCAACGCTCTAACCACTAGGCTACCTGCTGATTACTGGCCCAATGCTCTAACCACTAGGCTACCTGCTGATTACTGGCCCAATGCTCTAACCACTAGGCTACCTGCTGGTTACTGGCCCAACGCTCTAACCACTAGGCTACCTGCTGCCCAACGCTCTAAACCACTAGGCTACTGGCCCAATGCTCTAACCACTAGGCTACCTGCTGGTTACTGGCCCAACGCTCTAAACACTAGTCTACCTCCTGATTACTGGCCCAACGCTCTAACCACTAGTCTACCTGCTGATTACTGGCCCAATGCTCTAACCACTAGTCTACCGCCCCACTTATATTATCTCCAATGTATCGTCCATGTAAAAAAAAACTGCCTGATAAGGATAAGGTAAATAATATCTGACAATACCTTTTTAATTCAATGTTTTCTACATTTTGCAAGAATTTTTGCATCACTACACTGATGTGTAAGGGGTCCCCAGTTTTTTTTTAAATGGACTGGATCTTTATATTTACCACCTGGGTCCTGTTACTGTTCTTCTTGCTGAGTATCTGATAGTCTGCCATTTTATAGGAGTGGTTAAAACATGAGCACAAAAAGGTTTGATCAACTGCTATGACATCCAGCCCTGGAGTTTTCCAGGACTTAAAGATTTTAATTGCATCAAGAGGTTCCTCTGTATTTTGGCCTTCACATGAGTTTTTCTCTACAGATGATCATTTTACATTATTAATAGAACAAAAATATTTCCAATTACTCTATGTTGTTGTCTTAGGTCTCTCTTTACGTAGTTTTGTGTTGTCTCTTGTCGTGATGTGTGTTTTGTCCTACTTACTTCACCTCAGTTGTACTCCATCTAGCTATTAAAAAATACAAATCTTGATTATCTTCATTTATTCCCACAATTGACAAATAATACACATAATAATATAAGCACTTCAATGAAGGATTGTTACCCGTAACAAGGTATACTACTATTATATTACCACTATACTACTATACTACTACTATTATACTACTACTATACTACTACGATTTTACGACTATACTACTACTATACTACTACTATATTACGCCACACTACTGCAGCACCACTACTATTATACTACCACTATACCACTATACACTACTACAGTACTACTACTATTATACTACCACTATACTACTCTACACTACTACAGTACTACTACTATTATACTACCACTATACTACTCTAAACTACTACAGTACTACTACTATACTACCGTTATACTACTCTCCGCTACTACAATTACACTACCACTATACTACTCTACACTAATATGGTACTACTACTATTATACTACTACTATACTACTACGATTATACTACCACCATACTACTGCTATACTACTACGTTTATACTACCACTATACTACTACTATTATACTACTATTACACTACTGCTATTATACTACTACTATTATACTACTATTATACTACTGCTATTGTACTACTACTATACTATGACTACTATACTACTACTATTATACTACCACTATACTACTACTATTATACTACTGCTATTCTAGTACTACTATACTACTACTATTAAACTACTACTACCACTTCTACAGTACTACTACTACTACTACTACTACTACTATTATAGTACACTATACTACTACTACTACTACTGTAGTACTACTACTATAAAATTACACTACTACTACTACAACTATTTTGCTACTACTAGTACTACTACCACTACTACCACTACTACAACTACTACTACAACTACTATTACAACTACTAAAACTCCTATTACTACTACTACTACTACTATACTATACTACACTCTACTACAATACTACTACTACTATACTACAGTACATTACCTGCATTCTCTCTGGCCACGGCCCCAGCCAGGACGTAGACCCCAGCTCCCAGAGTACTGCCCACCCCCAAAGCCACCAGGTCGAAGGTGTTGAGACATCGGGACAGACGGGAATCTTCACTGTTACAGTCCACAACCTTGACACGCAGCAGCTGCTTCCCAAAGCCTAGCAACTTCTCCAGGGCCATGCTGAGGGGTCACAGTAAGACGGAGGTCAAAGGTCAGAGGGGAGAGGTCACATACACTTGAGGGAGAGAGAGGGCGAGAAAGAGGATGGGACAGATATAACACATTAGAATGCTGATAAGAACACAGTAGCAGAACTGCAGCCCTCCAAGGTAGGGACTGTTTATATGCTCCTCCTGTCACTCCCCCCCTTCCACCTCTAATCCCTCTTTCTCCCTACCCTCTCCCCTCTTTCTCCTACCCCCTTCCACCTCTCTCCCCTCTTTCTCCCTACCCCCGTTCCACCTCTCTCCCCTCTTTCTCTCTACCCCCTTTCTCCTCTCTTTCTCCCTACCCCCTTTCCACCTCTCTCCCCTTTCTCCCTACCACCTTTCCACCTCTCTCCCCTCTTTCTCCCTACCACCTTTCCACCTCTCTCCTCTCTTTCTCCCTACCCACATTTCCCTCCCTCTCCTCTCTTTCTCCCTACCCCTTAACCCCTCTCTCCTCTCTTTCTCCCTACCCCCCTTTACCCCTCTCTCCTCTCTCTTCCACTGCAATACTATACAGGACAGTATCATGTAGGACTGAGACAGACACTAAACATACTATATATTGGTATTCACTGAGGCAACAGTAGGCAAACAGAGAGGAAAAGGAAGTGACAGGACAACGTACAGATGTAAACCTAGAGGAAGAGGAAGTGACAGGACAACGTACAGATGTAAACAGAGAGGAAGAGGAAGTGACAGGACAACATACAGATGTAAACAGAGAGGAAGAGGAAGTGACAGGACAACATACAGATGTAAACAGAGAGGAAGAGGAAGTGACAGGACAACTTACAGATGTAAACAGAGAGGAAGTGACAGGACAATGTACAGATGTAAACAGAGAGGAAGAGGAAGTCACAGGACAACGTACAGATGTAAACAGAGAGGAAGAGGAAGTCACAGGACAACGTACAGCAGCTTCAGAACGGTCATGTTGTTATGATCTCCTGATATAAGTGGAGGCACTTGGCATCCAGTCAAATCTGAGAAAAACTACTTTAAATAGGACTTGTGCAAGTTGTTTATATGCCTGCTCCCGGTGTTGTGTGTTTTTCGAGCATTGTGTTGCGTTATGATGTGTTGTGGTGTGTTGTGGTGTGATGTGTTGTGCTGTGTTTTGATGTGTTGTTATGTGTTGTTGTGATGTGTTGTTGTTGTGTTGTTGTTGTGTTGTGTACGTTGTTGTGTGTACGTCCGTATGTTTCTGTGTTTCACTTCTCTGTGTCCAATGTTTACATAAAGTTTGTGTTGAGTGGTTGGTAGGTGGGCTAGTCAGGGATTTCCTGTCCCTAGAGTGATGAAGACAGCAGGAGACCCTTTATAGGGACAAGAGACAGTCCACCAGAATGATGTCTCCAGGTCACAACAGCACAACTCATTTAAACTGGTAATAATTACACAACAACACAGGCCCTCTGTTTTACCTTTATTTAGCTAGGCATGTAACTTAAGAACAAATTCTTATTTTACAATGACGACATACCCCGGCAAAACCCTCCCACTAACCCAGACGACGAGAGGCCAACTGTGCGCCACACAATGAACTGGTAATAATAACAGAACAACACAGCTCATTTAAACTGGTAATAATTACACAATAACACAACTAATTTAAACTGGTAATAATTACACAACTCATTTAAACTGGTAATAATAACACAGCTCATTTAAACGGGTAATAATAACACAACTCATTTAAACTGGTAATAATAACACAACTCATTTAAACTGGTAATAATAACACAGCTCATTTAAACTGGTATTAATAACACAACAACACAACTAATTTAAACTGGTAATAATAACACAGCAACACAACTAATTTAAACTGGTAATAATAACACAACTCATTTAAACTGGTAATAATAACACAACTCATTTAAACTGATATTATTAACACAACTCATTTAAACTGGTAATAATAACACAACTCAGAGCTGTAGTCCATGGTGTGACAGAGCTTGTAGTCCATGGTGTGACAGAGCTGTAGTCCATGGTGTGACAGAGCTGTAGTCCATGGTGTGACAGAGTTGTAGTCAATGGTGTGACAGAGCTGTAGTCAATGGTGTGACAGAGCTGAAGTCCAAGTCCATGGTGTGACAGAGCTGTAGTCCATGGTGTGACAGAGCTTGTAGTCCATGTGTGATAGAGCTGTAGTCCATGTGTGATAGAGCTGTAGTCCAAGTCCATGGTGTGACAGAGCTGTAGTCCATGGTGTGAAAGCTGTCATAATATAACATGTGTTAGGCTGTGGTCCTGGTGATAGCTGTTTACTCGGGGTAAGGTCGTTCAGTTCATATACAACAAACGTGTGTGTGTGTGTGTGTTATAAGAGTTTTGTGATTACTAATACTTGGTACCTTAATATGTATTATGGGTGTAATCTGTTTTAATGGTCTTTAAGATGAGTAGAACCCCGGTTTCAGCTTGCACATGATAATTACACAACAACGTGACCTCTGCACTTACATTCAAGTGATTGGTTGTCTAGCAGACATACTGTATGCAGGGTGTGTGTGGTGGGGTGTGTGTATTGGGTACTGTATGTAGGATGTGTAATGGGTACTGGTATGTAGGGTGTGTATGGTGGGGTGTGTGTATTGGGTACTGTATGTAGGGTGTGTATTGGGTACTGGTATGTAGGGTGTGTATGGTGGGGTGTGTGTATTGGGTACTGTATGTAGGGTGTGTGTGGTGGGGTGTGTGTATTGGGTAGGGTGTGTATGGTGGGGTGGGTGTAATGGGTACTTTATGTAGGGTGTGTATGGTGGAGTGTGTGTATTGGGTACTGTATGTAGGGTGTGTATGGTGGGGTGTGTGTATTGGGTACTGTATGTAGGGTGTGTGTGGTGGGGTGTGTGTATTGGGTACTATATATAGGGTGTGTATGGTGGGGTGGGTGTAATGGGTACTTTATGTAGGGTGTGTATGGTGGAGTGTGTGTATTGGGTACTGTATGTAGGGTGTGTATGGTGGGGTGTGTGTATTGGGTACTGTATGTAGGGTGTGTGTGGTGGGGTGTGTGTATTGGGTACTATATATAGGGTGTGTATGGTGGGGTGGGTGTAATGGGTACTTTATGTAGGGTGTGTATGGTGGAGTGTGTGTATTGGGTACTGTATGTAGGGTGTGTATGGTGGGGTGTGTGTATTGGGTACTGTATGTAGGGTGTGTATGGTGGGGTGGGTGTAATGGGTACTGTATGTAGTAGTGGAGGCTGGTGGGGGAGGACGACTCATAATAACGACTGGAAAGGAGTGTCTGATGTATTTGAGACCATTCCACCTATTCCGCTCCAGCCATTACCACGAGCCCGTCCTCCCAAATGAAGATGCCACCAACCTCCTGTGGTATGTAGGGTGTGTAGTGGGTACAGTATGTAGGATGTGTAGTGGGTACAGTATGTAGGATGTGTAGTGGGTACAGTATGTAGGGTGTGTAGTGGGTACAGTATGTAGGGTGTGTAGTGGGCACAGTATGTAGGGTGTGTAGTGAGTACAGTATGTAGGGTGTGTAGTGAGTACAGTATGTGGTGTGTAGTGGGTACAGTATGTAGGGTGTGTAGTGGGTACAGTATGTAGGGTGTGTAGTGGGTACAGTATGTAGGGTGTGTAGTGGGTACAGTATGTAGGGTGTGTAGTGGGTACAGTATGTAGGGTGTGTAGTGGGTACAGTATGTAGGGGTGTAGTGGGTACAGTATGTAGGGGTGTAGTGGGTACAGTATGTAGGGTGTGTAGTGGGTACAGTATGTAGGGATGTATTGGGTACAGTATGTAGGGTGTGTAGTGGGTACAGTATGTAGGGTGTGTAGTGGGTACAGTATGTAGGGTGTGTAGTGGGTACAGTATGTAGGGGTGTAGTGGGTACAGTATGTAGGGTGTGTAGTGGTACAGTATGTAGGGTGTGTAGTGGGTACAGTATGTAGGGTGTGTAGTGGGTACAGTATGTAGGGGTGTGTAGTGGGTACAGTATTTAGGGTGTGTAGTGGGTACAGCATGTAGGGTGTGTATTGGGTACAGTATGTAGGGTTTGTAGTGGGTACAGTATGTATGGTGTGTAGTGGGTACAGTATGTAGGGTGTGTATTGGCTACAGTATGTAGGGTGTGTATTTTGTACAGTATGTAGGGGTGTATTGGGTACAGTATGTAGGGTGTGTAGTGGGTACAGTATGTAGGTGTGTATTGGGTACAGTATGTAGGGGATGTATTGGGTACAGTATGTAGGCGTGTGTAGTGGGTAGTGTATGTAGGGGTGTAGTGGGTACAGTATGTAGAGGTGTGTAGTTGGTACTGTATGTAGGGGGTGTAGTGGGTACAGTATGTAGGGGGTGTAGTGGGTACAGTATGTAGGGGTGTAGTGGGTACAGTATGTAGAGGTGTGTAGTTGGTACTGTATGTAGGGGGTGTAGTGGGTACAGTAGGTATGGATGTGTAGTGGGTACTGTATGTGGGGTGTGTAGTGGGTACAGTATGTAGGGGTGTAGTGGGTAAAGTATGTAGGGTGTCTAGTGGGTACAGTATGTAGGGTGTGTAGTGGGTACAGTATGCAGGGTGTGTAGTGGGTACAGCATGTAGGGTGTGTAGTGGGTACAGTATGTACGGGTGTGTAGTGGGTACAGTATGTGGGGTGTGTAGTGGGTAAAGTATGTAGGGGTGTATAAGGTACAGTATGTAGGGTGTGTAGTGGATACAGTATGTAGGGGTGTAGTGGGTAAACTATGTAGGGGGTGTAGTGGGTACAGTATGTAGGGGTGTAGTGGGTACAGTATGTAGGGTGTGTAGGGGGTACAGTATGTAGGGGTTGTAGTGGGTACAGTATGTAGGGGTGTAGTGGGTACAGTATGTAGAGGTGTGTAGTTGGTACTGTATGTAGGGGTGTAGTGGGTACAGTAGGTATGGATGTGTAGTGGGTACTGTATGTGGGGTGTGTAGTGGGTACAGTATGTAGGGGTGTATAGGGTACAGTATGTAGGGTGTGTAGTGGGTACAGTATGTAGGGGTCTAGTGGGTACAGAATGTAGGGGTGTAGTGGGTAAAGTATGAGGGTGTGTAGTGGGTACAGTATGTAGGGTGTGTAGGGGGTACAGTATGTAGGGGGTGTAGTGGGTACAGTATGTAGGGGTTGTAGTGGGTACACACTGTACCCAAACACACCCTACATCCTGTACCCACTACACACCCCTACATCCTGTACCCACTACACCCCCTAAATACTGTACCCACGACACACCCCTACATCCTGTACCCAATACACATCCTACATACTGTACCCACTACAGACCCTACATCCTGTACCCAATACACATCCTACATACTGCACCCACTACACACCCCTACATACTGTACCCACTACAGACCCTACATCCTGTACCCAATACACATCCTACATACTGCACCCACTACACACCCCTACATACTGTACCTACCCAAAATACACCCCCTACATACTGTACACACTACACACCCTACATACGTACCCACTACACACCCTACATACTGTACCCACTACACACCCTACATACTGAACCCACTACACACCCTACATACTGTACCCACTACACCCCTACATACTGAACCCACTACACACCCTACATACTTTACCCACTACAAACCCTACATCCTGTACCCAATACACACCCTACATACTGTACCCAATACACATCCTACATACTGCACCCACTACACCCCTACATACTGAACCCACTACACACCCTACAACCTGTACCCAATACACCCCCTACATACTGTACCCACTACACACCCTACATACTGTACCCACTACACCCCTACATACTGTACCCACTACACACCCTACATACTGTACCCACTACACCCCCCTACATACTGTACCCACTACACACCCTACAACCTGTACCCAATACACCCCTACATACTGTACCCACTACACACCCTACATAAAGTAGCCACTACACCCCTACATACTGTACCCACTACACACCCTACATACTGTACCCACTACACACCCTACATACTGTACCCAATACATCCCTACATACTGTACCCACTACACACCCTACATACTGTACACACTACACACCCTACATACTGTACCCAATACATCCCTACATACTGTACCCACTACACACCCTACATACTGTACCCACTTTACACCCTACATACTGTCCCCAAAATACACCCCTACATACTGTACCCACTACACACCCTACATACTGTACCCACTACACACCCTACATACGGTACCCAATACATCCCTACATACTGTACCCACTACACACCCTAAATACTGTACCCACTACACACCCTACATACTGTACCCACTACACACCCTACATACTGTCCCCAATACATCCCTACATACTGTACCCACTACAGCCCCTACATACTGAACCCACTACACACCCTACATACTGTACCCACTACACCCCCTACATACTGTACCCACTACACACCCTACATACTGTACCCACTACACCCCTACATACTGTACCCACTACACACCCTACATACTGTACCCAATACACCCCCTACATACTGTACCCACTACACACCCTACATAAAGTAGCCACTACACCCCCTACATACTGTACCCACTACACACCCTACATACTGTACCCACTACACCCCCACATACTGTACCCAATACATCCCTACATACTGTACCCACTACACACCCTACAAACTGTACCCAATACATCCCTACATACTGTACCCACTACACACCCTACATACTGTACCCACTACACACCCTACATACTGTACCCACTACACACCCTACATACTGTACCCAATACATCCCTACATACTGTACCCACTACACACCCTACATACTGTACCCACTACACACCCTACATACTGTCCCCAAAATACACCCCCTACATACTGTACCCACTACACACCCTACATACTGTACTCACTACACACCCTACATACTGTACCCACTACACCCCCTACATACTGTACCCACTACACACCCTACATAAAGTAGCCACTACACCCCCTACATACTGTACCCACTACACACCCTACATACTGTACCCACTACACACCCTACATACTGTACCCAATACATCCCTACATACTGTACCCACTACACACACCCCACCACACACACCCTACATACAGTACCCATTACACACACCCCACCATACACACCCTACATACAGTACTCAAAACACACACCCCACCACACACACCCTACATAGAGTGTGAATGCTAGACAACCAATCACTTGAATGTAAGTGCAGAGGTCACGTGGTTGTGTGATTATCATGTGCAAGCTGAAACCGGGGTTCTACTCATCTTTAAAGACCATTAAAAACAGATTACACCCATAATAGATATTAAAATACCAAGTATTAGTAATCACAAAACTCTTACAGTATACCACGCACACACACACACACACACACACACACACACACACACACAAACACACACATACACACACAAACACGCGTTTGTTGAATATGAACTGAACGACCTTACCCCGAGTAAACAGCTATCACCAGGACCACAACCTAACACATGTTATATTATGACAGCTTTCACATCATGGACTACAGATCTGTCACACCATGGATTACAGCTCTGTCACACCATGGACTACAGCTCTGTCATACCATGGACTACAGATCTGTCATACCATGGACTACAGCTCTGTCATACCATGGAATACAGCTCTGTCACACCATGGACTACAGCTCTGTCACACCATGGACTACAGCTCTGTCACACCATGGACTACAGCTCTGTCACACCATGGACTACAGCTCTGTCACACCATGGACGACAGCTCTGTCACACCATGGACTACAGCTCTGTCACACCATGGACTACAGCTCTTTCACACCATGGACGACAGCTCTGTCACACCATGGACTACAGCTCTGTCACACCATAGACTACAGCTCTGTCACACCATGGATGACAGCTCTGTCACACCATGGACTACAGCTCTGTCACACCATGGACTACAGCTCTGTCACACCATGGACTTGGACTACAGCTCTGTCACACCATGGACCACAGCTCTGTCACACCATGGACTACAGCTCTGTCACACCATGGACGACAGCTCTGTCACACCATGGACTACAGCTCTGTCACACCATGGACTACACCTCTGTCACACCATGGACTTGGACTACAGCTCTGTCACACCATGGACTACAGCTCTGTCACACCATGGACTACAGCTCTGTCACGCCATGGACAACAGCTCTGTCACACCATGGACTACAGCTCTGTCACACCATGGACTACAGCTCTGTCACACCATGGACTACAGCTCTGTCACACCATGGACTACAGCTCTGTCACACCATGGACTACAGCTCTGTCACACCATGGACTACAGCTCTGTCACACCATGGACTACAGCTCTGTCACACCATGGACTACAGCTCTGTCACACCATGGACTACAGCTCTGTCACACCATGGACTACAGCTCTGTCACACCATGGACTACAGCTCTGTCACACCATAGACTACAGCTCTGTCACACCATGGATGACAGCTCTGTCACACCATGGACTACAGCTCTGTCACACCATGGACTACAGCTCTGTCACACCATGGACTACAGCTCTGTCACACCATGGACTACAGCTCTATCACACCATGGACTACAGCTCTGTCACGCCATGGACTACAGCTCTGTCACACCATGGACTACAGCTCTGTCACACCATGGACTACAGCTCTGTCACACCATGGACTACAGCTCTGTCACACCATGGACTACAGCTCTGTCACACCATGGACTACAGCTCTGTCACACCATGGACTACAGCTCTGTCACACCATGGACTACAGCTCTGTCACACCATGGACTACAGCTATGTAGTGACTATTCTGAAGTTCCTAAACACACAGGTTAGCAGAACAAGTTCCTTAACACACAGATTAACAGAACAAGTTCCTTAAAACACAGATTAACAGAAGGGAAGCATTTACTCACTCACAACCAACCGCCAGGAGTTATACTTGAAAGAGAGGACGGAGAGAGAGAGAGAGAGAAAGGAAGAGAGACGGACAGAGAGCATAGTAGATTGATTAGTAGGTATATCTGTTAACTCCTCCAGTTGGAGTGCTTGTGGTGTAGAGACCAGTGCTGTTCTAAAATAGAACCATGAGGAATCACATGGCAGCACAGCTATTCCAGGCAGCTAGCTCCTCTGACTGTAAGGCTACTGCTCCTCCCCACTCTAACACTGTCTAACACACAGACAGAAAGAGGCATATAGGCACATGCTCACATGTAGGAGCACACACACACAGACAGCTACACTGACTACTCACCCACTGACCCACATTTCCTAGACTCACGGAAACAAAAGTACATACACACAAATCTCCCACGAACATGCTGTGTGCTATCATCAGTGTTTTCTACACGTCCCAATCCCTCTGGAAGGCTGTGACAAACAACTAACGCTGCGATGCACAAACCCTCATGCCAGTCGGTATAAAATGCAAGAAAGGGGAGAGAAACATCTGCCTGGTGAAGTCCACAGAACCGGAGAGGTGAAGTCCACAGAACCAGACAGCAACCTCTGTCTGGTGAAGTCCACAGAACCAGAGAGCAACCTCTGTCTGGTGAAGTCCACAGAACCAGAGAGCAACCTCTGTCTGGTGAAGTCCACAGAACCAGAGAGCAACCTCTGTCTGGTGAAGTCCACAGAACCAGAGAGCAACCTCTGTCTGGTGAAGTCCACAGAACCAGAGAGCAACCTCTGTACGGTGAAGTCCACAGAACCAGAGAGCAACCTCTGTACGGTGAAGTCCACTAAGCATACTGCATGTAACAGACATGACCTATAGCATGGTCAAGTAAGTTAATGTTAATGACTACTAAACAACTATTGATTTAGAACTACAGAGATTTCCTGCAAGTCCCAGAGAAAACAGGAGCTGCCTCCACTATTCCAGCACCATTTCCACAACAGGAGCTGCCTCCACTTTCAACTTGAACATTTCAACATCATCAAATCACCTACTGTATGTTTAGTCTCATACAGAGATAACTAAATTATACCGAAAATGATTTAGTCCAATCAACAATATGACATGGTTGTCCATGGTACTGACTTATCTGTGCGTGTGTGTGTGTGTGTGTGTGTGTGTGTGTGTGTGTGTGTGTGTGTGTGTGTGTGTGTGTGTGTGTGTGTGTGTGTGTGTGTGTGTGTGTGTGTGTGTGTGTGCGTGTGTGTGCGTGCAAGTAGAGAAAACATGTTGACTCACCCTACTTGTAGAGGAACGCCAATCCATCCTCCTCTCTTTCATGTTGACCAAACGGTCTATGACTCCGTCATACAGTACACACTTTTAGTTTTTGTTGTCCTAGGCTACCTGGATAAAATACTTGCTCGTTAGCCTGTCTTCCCTTCATGGGAAATGATACACCAGGCCAGCTGGTTAACATTAGCCTTCTACGTCTAGCTACATTGAACTTCCATCCTCTCAGACCAGGGACAAAACTATGTACGAATTAATGGTTGGATCAGAATCGCTGTTATAATCATTAGCCAGTACAGAGAATTAAGCAAAACCACAAATCCTCATCCTCATCCGTGGTTAATTTAGGCAAGGGACGATTTTAGCTAGCTAGTTAGCCACCGGAGGACAACACAACGAGATGCAACAATTCAAGTTGTTTTCTGTCAATGACGTTTGGCTTCTGATGTGATGTGAGTGGTGTGAAGCCAAATCCAAACCGGCTTCCCTTGACAATTTTTTTTGGTGCGCCAGGACCAATCACAGCTGAGCTCACACAGTATATCTCAATGCTGATTGGCTATTATTTTACCCTTTTTTTTAGGAGGTCAAATGCTCACTGGCTTCCCTTCCATTCAATGCTACATGGGGCAACAACGTCATACTCTTTTCTGACCAGACAGCATTGGATAGATACGGATAGACAGACGCTGTTTTGTTCATCAGATGTTTTCTCCGGTGAGATACATTCAGCTTCTTGAAAAATGAAGGACATTTATGAAACACAAAGAGAGATTATTTTGCATATTTTTGTCTTGGTAATTTTTTTGTTTTTTGGGGGAGGAGGGGGGGGGGTCTGGGTTCCCTTGGCATCCGTCATAGACGTTTGATTCATAGACGTTTGATTCATAGACGTTTGACTCTTCTGGGAAGGCTTTCCACTAGATGTTGGAACATTGCTGCTATAACAGCCTCCACTCTTCTGGGAAGGCTTTCCACTAGATGTTGGAACATTGCTGCTATAACAGCCTCCACTCTTCTGGGAAGGCTTTCCACTAGATGTTGGAACATTGCTGTAATAACAGCCTCCACTCTTCTGGGAAGGCTTTCCACTAGATGTTGGAACATTGCTGCTATAACAGCCTCCACTCTTCTGGGAAGGCTTTCCACTAGATGTTGGAACATTGCTACGGGGACTTGCTTCCATTGAGCCACAAGAGCATTAGTGAGGTTGGTCACTGATGTTGGGCGATTAGGCCTGGCTCGCAGTCGGCGTTCCAATTCATCCCAAAGGTGTTTGATGGGGTTAAAATACACCTTATGGAACAGCGGGGACTGTGAAGCAACACATAGGCACAGACACATGCATACACACACACACATGATAACATAAACACTACACACACACGTACACATGGCTTTAGTACTGTAGATAAGTAGTAGTGGTGGAGTAGGGGCCTGAGGGCACACAGTGTGTTGTGACATCTGTGAATGTAATAATAAACCCCAGGAAGAGTAGCTGCTGCCTTGACAGGAACTAATGGGGATCCCTAATAAACCCCAGGAAGAGTAGCTGCTGCCTTGGCAGGAACTATTGGGGATCCATAATAAACCCCAGGAAGAGTAGCTGCTGCCTTGGCAGGAACTAATGGGGATCCCTAATAAACCCCAGGAAGAGTAGCTGCTGCCTTGGCAGGAACTATTGGGGATCCATAATAAACCCCAGGAAGAGTAGCTGCTGTCTTGACAGGCACTAATGGGGATCCATAATAAACCCCAGAAAGAGTAGCTGCTGCCTTGACAGGAACTAACGGGGATCCATAATAAACCCCAGGAAGAGTAGCTGCTGCCTTGACAGGAACTAATGGGGATCCATAATAAACCCCAGGAAGAGTAGCTGCTGCCTTGACAGGAACTAATGGGGATCCCTAATAAACCCCAGGAAGAGTAGCTGCTGCCTTGGCAGGAACTATTGGGGATCCATAATAAACCCCAGGAAGAGTAGCTGCTGCCTTGGCAGGAACTATTGGGGATCCATAATAAACCCCAGGAAGAGTAGCTGCGGTCTTGACAGGAACTAATGGGGATCCATAATAACCCCCAGGAAGAGTAGCTGCTGCCTTGACAGGAACTAATGGGGATCCATAATAAACCCCAGGAAGAGTAGCTGCTGCCTTGACAGGAACTAATGGGGATCCCTAATAAACCCCAGGAAGAGTAGCTGCTGCCTTGGCAGGAACTATTGGGGATCCATAATAAACTGCAGGAAGAGTAGCTGCGGTCTTGACAGGAACTAATGGGGATCCATAATAACCCCCAGGAAGAGTAGCTGCTGCCTTGGCATTAGTTCCTGTGTTAAAGGGTCTGTCTATATCGGCCAGTGAGACAGGCAGAGGCACATGTTGAAGCAGGAATCTGGAGACCTGCCACTGGTTTGGATAAAGTAGAACACTTAGTGATATACTACAGCCCCGAGAGATGGGGAGAGGGGGTGGGAGTGTGTGTGTGTGTGTGGGGGGTTAAAATGCATAGCAGATGTGGAGAGAAATCGGGTGAGAAGGGAGGAGGAGAGAAGGGGGTGAGAGAAGGGGGAGAAGAGACGGGGAGGAGCGACGGGGGAGGAGAGAAGGGGGAGGTGCGACGGGGGAGGAGAGACGGGGAGAGAACGGACGGGGGAGGAGAGATGGGGGAGGGGAGAAGGGGGAGGAGAGACGGGGGAGGAATGAGATTAAGTAATGGGGTCTGAATTCTCCCACAGGCCTCCACAGAACCCTCCAGCTCACCCTCCCACCCCCAAACCAAAGCATGTTGTGGTCTGAGAGGGGGCAGGTCCAGTGTGGTCCAATCAGATGGCTGGGTGTGTGAGTCAGAGCCTAGTAACGGAGGTACAGAGCAGGCCATCACATGTTCATCACCCAACAACACTCATAACTGTGTGTGTGTGTCTCCCTCTCTGTGTGTGTGTGTGTGTGTGTGTGTGTGTGTGTGTGTGTGTGTGTGTGTGTGTGTGTGTGTGTGTGTGTGTGTGTGTGTGTGTGTGTGTGTGTGTGTGTGTGTGTGTGTGTGTGTGTGTGTGTGTGTCTCTCTCCGTGTGTGTGTGTGTGTGAGCCCCAACCTAGAAAAGGGGGCTGGTCTGCTGTTGTCCAATCATATTGCTAGGTGTGAGAGTGGTAGCAGCACCCTCAGGTCATTACAAAATCCTGATGTACGGCCTGGAGAAAGACAGCAATGGGATTGGACCTGATGGATTCCTATCAACACTCAGCCCTAGATTACATAGAGCCATACACAACACTCAGCCCTAGATTACATAGAGCCATCAACAACACTCAGCCCTAGATTACATAGAGCCATCAACAACACTCAGCCCTAGATTACATAGAGCCATCAACAACACTCAGCCCTAGATTACATAGAGCCATCAACAACACTCAGCCCTAGATTACATAGAGCCATCAACAACACTCAGCCCTAGATTACATCAGCTATCAACAACACTCAGCCCTAGATTACATAGAGCCATCAACAACATTCAGCCCTAGATTACATAGAGCCATCAACAACACTCAGCCCTAGATTACATCTGCTATCAACAACACTCAGCCCTAGATTACATCCGCTATCAACAACACTCAGCCCTAGATTACATCAGCTATCAACAACACTCAGCCCTAGATTACATCAACTATCAACAACACTCAGCCCTAGATTACATCAGCTATCAATAACACTCAGCCCTAGATTACATCGGCTATCAACAACACTCAGCCCTAGATTACATCAGCCATCAACAACACTCAGCCCTAGATTACATAGAGCCATCAACAACATTCAGCCCTAGATTACATCAGCTATCAACAACACTCAGCCCTAGATTACATCCGCTATCAACAACACTCAGCCCTAGATTACATCAACAATCAAAGGTGCGGACACACACACACACACACACACACACTGCATATTTCTGTTTCTAAAGTACTGTTTCTTGTTTTACTATTAAGGAAACAGAAAAACTGACATTTCAAATCGACACTGAACTTCAAAAATATCTCCTCTTCTCCTCTGCACACAGCCTGTCCTTGGTGGACTTGAAGTAGGCCGTGGTGAGTAGGTCCACGATTGTAATGGGGTTTGCAGTCCACCTCTTCAGCAACGGCAGCCAATGATCCTTTACGAGCCTCCTCTTCCTCCTAAACAGATGGATAGAGAGCTAGATTAATACGTTATTCATCACTAAGGGGCAATTCATTATCATCAGTAAGCAACGGAGCAATATACGCACCTCCTCCACATCACAGTCAGCCAGCTGCATGCAGGGGTCCTCTCGCCGTACAACTGTTGTTTCAGGGGCTTTCTCTTCTTTTCCAGTGCCGTTTCTTGTGCAGGATAAAGCTGTTCACCACTGTAATGTCGACAAAGTGGTAGAACTATCACGTTTTAGGGAAGACCCAGATGCAGACAGTGTTGAAATAACAAAAGTGTATTACTTAGAACAAGGGGCAGGCAGAGTGACAGGTCAAGGGCAGGCAGAGGTCAGTAATCCAGATCAGAGTCAAAAAGTACAGAACGGCAGACAGTCTCAGGGTCAGGGCAGGCAGAGGTCAGTAATCCAGATCAGAGTTCATAAGGTACAGAATGGCAGGCAGGCTCAGGGTCAGGGCAGGCAGAGGTCAGTAATCCAGATCAGAGTTCATAAGGTAAAGAACGGCAGGCAGGCTCAGGGTCAGGTCGGGCAGAGGTCAGTAATCCAGATCAGAGTCAAAAGGTACAGAACGGCAGGCAGGCTCAGGGTCAGGGCAGGCAGAGGTCAGTAATCCAGATCAGAGTCAAAAGGTACAGAATGGCAGGCAGGGTCAGAGTCAGGGCAGGCAGAGGTCAGTAATCCAGATCAGAGTCAAAAGGTACAGAACGGCAGGCAGGGGCAGGGTCAGACTCAGGGCAGGCAGAGGTCAGTAATCCAGATCAGAGTCAAAAGGTACAGAATGGCAGGCAGGGTCAGAGTCAGGGCAGGCAGAATGATCAAAAACCGGGAAAACAGGAACCATAGAAAAGACAGGCGCAAGGGGAAAACCCCTGGTAGGCTTAACAGACAAAACGAACTGGCAACAGACAAACAGAGAACACAGGCATAAATACATTGGGGATAATGGGGAAGATGGGCGACACCTGGAGGGGGGTGAAGACAAGCACAAAGACAAGTGAAACAGATCAGGGAGTGACAAGAACAGTTTCTGGTACCACTTTGGAATCTTCGTCTACGTTTTTACACTTCCAGAGGACATCAGACATCTCCCCCCATTAACCATTGTGGTGTTCATGTTTTTTGTTCACCCAATGTTCTGATGGACCCACATCACTATTGGGTTTTTATAACAATTAACCTAAAAATACTTCATACTTAAACTTTACATGGAAGGTAAATTCTAACTAAGTCAGTAGCCACGCCCAAGTGAATAGACATTGTTTAGACATGAGGAACCAACCCCTTTTCCACTCATGAATAAAAGCCTCCGTGACGAAAAGTCACCTCAGTTCCAAATACCGTGAGGGTTTAAAAAGGCTCATTCTAATTTCAACTCTACAGTCAAATCAAATCAATCAAATCAAATTTATTTATATAGCCCTTCGTACATCAGCTGATATCTCAAAGTGCTGTACAGAAACCCATGTCTAAAACCCCAAACAGCAAGCAATGCAGGTGTAGAAGCACGGTGGCTAGGAAAAACTCCCTAGAAAGGCCAAAACCTAGGAAGAAACCTAGAGAGGAACCAGGCTATGTGGGGTGGCCAGTCCTCTTCTGGCTGTGCCGGGTGGAGATTATAACAGAACATGGCCAAGATGTTCAAATGTTCATAAATGACCAGCATGGTCGAATAATAATAAGGCAGAACAGTTGAAACTGGAGCAGCAGCACGGTCAGGTGGACTGGGGAAAGCAAGGAGTCATCATGTCAGGTAGTCCTGGGGCATGGTCCTAGGGCTCAGGTCCTCCGAGAGAGAGAAAGAAAGAGAGAATTAGAGAAAGCATATGTGGGGTGGCCAGTCCTCTTCTGGCTGTGCCGGGTGGAGATTATAACAGAACATGGCCAAGATGTTCAAATGTTCATAAATGACCAGCATGGTCGAATAATAATAAGGCAGAACAGTTGAAACTGGAGCAGCAGCACGGCAAGGTGGACTGGGGACAGCAAGGAGTCATCATGTCAGGTAGTCCTGGGGCATGGTCCTAGGGCTCAGGTCCTCCGAGAGAGAGAAAGAAAGAGAGAAGGAGAGAATTAGAGAACGCACACTTAGATTCACACAGGACACCGAATAGGACAGGAGAAGTACTCCAGATATAACAAACTGTCCCTAGCCCCCCGACACATAAACTACTGCAGCATAAATACTGGACGCTGAGACAGGAGGGGTCAGTAGACACTGTGGCCCCATCCGAGGACACCCCCAGACAGGGCCAAACAGGAAGGATATAACCCCACCCACTTTGCCAAAGCACAGCCCCCACACCACTAGAGGGATAACTTCAACCACCAACTTACCATCCTGAGACAAGGCTGAGTATAGCCCACAAAGATCTCCGCCATGGCACAACCCAAGGGGGGGGGGGCGCCAACCCAGACAGGATGACCACATAAGTGAATCAACCCACTCAGGTGACGCACCCCTTCCAGGGATGGCATGAGTGAGCCCCATTAAGCCAGTGACTCAGCCCCTGTAATAGGGTTAGAGGCAGAGAATCCCAGTGGAAAGAGGGGAACCGGCCAGGCAGAGACAGCAAGGGCAGTTCGTTGCTCCAGAGCCTTTCCGTTCACCTTCCCACTCCTGGGCCAGACTACACTCAATCATATGACCCACTGAAGAGATGAGTCTTCAGTAAAGACTTAAAGATTGAGACCGAGTTTGCATCTCTGACATGGGTAGGCAGACCGTTCCATAAAAATGGAGCTCTATAGGAGAAAGCCCTGCCTCCAGCTGTTTGCTTAGAAATTCTAGGAACAATTAGGAGGCCTGCGTCTTGTGACCGTAGCGTACGTGTAGGTATGTACGGCAGGACCAATTCAGAGAGATAGGTAGGAGCAAGCCCATGTAATGCTTTGTAGGTTAGCAGTATAACCTTGAAATCAGCCCTTGCTTTGACAGGAAGCCAGTGTAGAGAGGCTAGCACTAGAGTAATATGATCAAATTTTTTGGTTCTAGTCAGGATTCTAGCAGCCGTATTTAGCACCAACTGAAGTTTATTTAGTGCTTTATCCGGGTAGCCGGAAAGTAGAGCATTGCAGTAGTCTAACCTAGAAGTGACAAAAGCATGGATTCATTTTTCTGCATCATTTTTGGACAGAAAGTTTCTGATTTTTGCAATGTTACGTAGATGGAAAAAAGCTGTCTTTGAAATGGTCTTGATATGTTCTTCAAAAGAGAGATCAGGGTCCAGAGTAACGCCGAGGTCCTTCACAGTTTTATTTGAGACGACTGTACAACCATTAAGATTAATTGTCAGATTCAACAGAAGATCTCTTTGTTTCTTGGGACCTAGAACAAGGAAACGTAGTCCAGGAAACGTGACAGCTTGCTCCACACGTGAAATGGTATGAACTCAGGACACCGAATTTTACACCAAAATCATTTTACAAGTCCATGTGAATCCGATAACTCTGATGTGTAGACTTTCCACTGTAGAGTTTATGTCATCTTATCATTGATGAGAATGTCTCAGATGACAACCGAACTGACATCATATTCATTAAGTACCACTGCCATATTCCACATCCATATTTCTCCTCCTGGAGGCTGCTGATGAGCTGGTTGCTGACAGGCTGGTCTTGGGGCTGGCTGCTGATGAGCTGGTCCTGGGGCTGGCTGCTGACGGGCTGGTCCTGGGGCTAGTCCTGAGGCTTGTCGCTGACGGGCTGGTCCGGGGCCTGGCGGCTGGTCCTGGGGCTGGTTGCTGATGGGCTGGTTGCTGACAGGCTGGTCCTGGGGCTGGCTGCTGACGGGCTGGTCCTGGGGCTAGTCCTGGGGCTTGTTGCTGACGGGCTGGTCCTGGGGCTGACGGCTGGTCCTGGGGCTGGTTGCTGATGGGCTGGTTGCTGACAGGCTGGTCCTGGGGCTGGTCCTGGTCCTGGGGCTGGTTGCTGACGTGCTGGTCCTGGGGCTGGTTGCTGATGGGCTGGTCTAAAATGTGCACATATAAATGTGTAGGGTGTCCAGTGGACCAGAACACCACATATATAATATAAATGTATAGGGGGTCCAGACCAGACCACAGTCCAGACAGAACACCACATATATAATATAAATGTATAGGGGGTCCAGACCAGAACACCACATATATAATATAAATATATAGGGGGTCCAGTGTACCAGGACACCACATATATAATATAAATGTATAGGGGGTCCAGTGGACCAGCACACCACATATATAATATAAATGTATAGGGGTCCAGACCAGAACACCACATATATAATATAAATGTATAGGGGGTCCAGACCAGAACACCACATATATAATATAAATGTATAGGGGGTCCAGTGTACCAGGACACCACATATATAATATAAATATATAGGGGGTCCAGACCAGAACACCACATATATAATATAAATGTATAGGGGGTCCAGACCAGAACACCACATATATAATATAAATGTATAGGGGTCCAGTGTACCAGGACACCACATATATAATATAAATATATAGGGGGTCCAGACCAGAACACCACATATATAATATAAATGTATAGGGGGTCCAGACCAGAACACCACAAATATAATATAAATGTATAGGGGGTCCAGACCAGAACACCACATATATAATATAAATGTATAGGGGGTCCAGACCAGAACACCACATATGTAATATTAATATATTAATATATTATAGGGGTGTCCAGTGGAACAGAACACCACATATATAATATAAATGTATAGGGGGTCCAGTGGACCAGAACACCACATATATCATATAAATGTATAGGGGTCCAGACCAGAACACCACATATATAATATAAATGTATAGGGGGTCCAGACCAGAACACCACATATATACTATAAATGTATAGGGGGTCCAGTGGACCAGAACACCACAATTATAATATAAATGTATAGGGGTCCAGACCAGAACACCACATATATAATATAAATGTATAGGGGTCCAGACCAGAACACCACATATATAATATAAATGTATAGGGGGTCCAGACCAGAACACCACATATATAATATAAATGTATAGGGGTCCAGTGGACCAGAACACCACATATATAATATAAATGTATAGGGTGTCCAGACCAGAACACCACATATATAATATAAATGTATAGGGGGTCCAGTGGACCAGAACACCACATATATAATATAAATGTATAGGGGTCCAGACCAGAACACCACATATATAATATAAATGTATAGGGGTCCAGACCAGAACACCACATATGTAATATAAATGTATAGGGGTCCAGTGGACCAGAACACCACATATATAAGATAAATGTATAGGGGTCCAGACCAGAACACCACATATATAATATAAATGTATAGGGGGTCCCGACCAGAACACCACATATATATTATAAATGTATAAGGGGGTCCAGACCAGAACACCACATATGTAATATTAATATATTAATATATTATAGGGGGGTCCAGACCAGAACACCACATATGTAATATTAATATATTATAGGGGTGTCCGGTGGACCAGAACACCACATATATAATATAAATGTATAGGGGGTCCAGACCAGAACACCACATATATAATATAAATGTATAGGGGGTCCAGAACACCACATATATAATATAAATGTATAGGGGTCCAGAACAGAACACCACATATATACTATAAATGTATAGGGGTCCAGTGGACCAGAACACCACATATATAATATAAATGTATAGGGGGTCCAGACCAGAACACCACATATATAATATAAATGTATAGGGGGTCCAGTGGACCAGAACACCACATATATAATATAAATGTATAGGGGTCCAGACCAGAACACCACATATATAATATAAATGTATAGGGGGTCCAGACCAGAACACCAGATATATAATATAAATGTATAGGGGTCCAGTGGACCAGAACACCACATATATAATATAAATGTATAGGGGGTCCAGTGGACCAGAACACCACATATATAATATAAATGTATAGGGGATTCCAGACCAGAACACCACATATATAATATAAATGTATAGGGGGTCCAGTGGACCAGAACACCACATATATAATATAAATGTATAGGGGGTCCAGACCAGAACACCACATATATAATATAAATATATAGGTGGGTCCAGACCAGAACACCACATATATAATATAAATGTATAGGGGGTCCAGTGGACCAGAACACCACATATATAATATAAATGTATAGGGGGTCCAGACCAGAACACCACATATATAATATAAATGTATAGGGGTCCAGACCAGAACACCACATATATAATATAAATGTATAGGGGTCCCGACCAGAACACCAGATATATATTATAAATGTATAGGGGGTCCAGACCAGAACACCACATATATAATATAAATGTATAGGGGGTCCAGTGGACCAGAACACCACAATTATAATATAAATGTATAGGGGGTCCAGACCAGAACACCACATATATAATATAAATGTATGGGGGTCCAGACCAGAACACCACATATATAATATAAATGTATAGGGGTCCAGACCAGAACACAACATATATAATATAAATATATAGGGGGTCCAGACCAGAACACCACATATATAATATAAATGTATAGGGGTCCAGACCAGAACACCACATATATAATATAAATGTATAGGGGGTCCAGACCAGAACACCACATATATAATATAAATGTATAGGGGTCCAGTGTACCAGGACACCACATATATAATATAAATGTATAGGGGGTCCAGACCAGAACACCACATATATAATATAAATGTATAGGGTGGTCCAGACCAGAACACCACATATATAATATAAATGTATAGGGGGTCCAGTGTACCAGGACACCACATATATAATATAAATATATAGGGGATCCAAACCAGAACACCACATATATAATATAAATGTATAGGGGTCCAGACCAGAACACCACAAATATAATATAAATGTATAGGGGTCCAGACCAGAACACAACATATATAATATAAATGTATAGGGGGTCCAGACCAGAACACCACATATATAATATAAATGTATAGGGGTCCAGTGTACCAGGACACCACATATATAATATAAATGTATAGGGGGGGACACCAAACCAGAACACCACATATATAATATAAATGTATCGGGGTCCAGACCAGAACACCACAAATATAATATAAATGTATAGGGGTCCAGACACCAGAACACCACATATATAATATAAATGTATAGGGGTCCAGACATAGGACCAGAACACCACATATATAATATAAATGTATAGGGGTCCAGACCAGAACACCACATATATAATATAAATGCATAGGGGTCCAGACCAGAACACCACATATATAATATAAATGTATAGGGGGTCCAGACCAGAACACCACATATATAATATAAATGTATAGGGGTCCAGACCAGAACACCACATATGTAATATTAATGTATAGGGGTCCAGACCAGAACACCACATATATATCATTAATATATTAATATATTATAGGGGTCCAGACCAGAACACCACATATATAATATAAATGTATAGGGGGTCCAGTGGACAGAACACCACATATATAATATAAATGTATAGGGGTCCAGACCAGAACACCACATATATAATATAAATGTATAGGGGTCCAGACCAGAACACCACATATATAATATAAATGTATAGGGGTCCAGACCAGAACACCACATATATACTATAAATGTATAGGGGTCCAGTGGATCAGAACACCACATATATAATATAAATGTATAGGGGTCCAGTGGACCAGAACACCACAATTATAATATAAATGTATAGGGGGTCCAGACCAGAACACCACATATATAATATAAATGTATAGGGGGTCCAGACCAGAACACCACATATATAATATAAATGTATAGGGGTCCAGTGGACCAGAACACCACAATTATAATATAAATGTATAGGGGTCCAGACCAGAACACCACATATATAATATAAATGTATAGGGGTCCAGACCAGAACACCACATATATAATATAAATGTATAGGGGTCCAGACCAGAACACCACATATATAATATAAATGTATAGGGGGTCCAGACCAGAACACCACATATATAATATAAATGTATAGGGGGTCCAGACCAGAACACCACATATATAATATAAATGTATAGGGGTCCAGTGGACCAGAACACCACATATATAATATAAATGTATAGGGGTCCAGACCAGAACACCACATATATAATATAAATGTATAGGGGTCCAGACCAGAACACCACATATATAATATAAATGTATAGGGGTCCAGTGACCAGAACACCACATATATAATATAAATGTATAGAACACCACATATATAATATAAATGGGGGTCCAGACCAGAACACCACATATATAATATAAATGTATAGGGGGTCCAGACCAGAACACCACATATATAATATAAATGTAAGGGGGTCCAGTGACCAGAACACCACAAATATAATATAAATGTATAGGGGTCCAGACCAGAACACCACATATATAATATAAATGTATAGGGGGTCCAGACCAGAACACCACATATGTAATATTAATATATTAATATATTATAGGGGTGTCCAGTGGAACAGAACACCACATATATAATATAAATGTATAGGGGGTCCAGTGGACCAGAACACCACATATATAATATAAATGTATAGGGGGTCCAGACCAGAACACCTACATATATAATATAAATGTATAGGGGGTCCAGACCAGAACACCACATATATAATATAAATGTATAGGGGGTCCAGTGGACCAGAACACCACATATATAATATAAATGTATAGGGGGTCCAGACCAGAACACCACATATATAATATAAATGTATAGGGGGTCCAGTGGACCAGAACACCACAATTATAATATAAATGTATAGGGGGTCCAGACCAGAACACCACATATATAATATAAATGTATAGGGGTCCAGACCAGAACACCACATATATAATATAAATGTATAGGGGGTCCAGACCAGAACACCACATATATAATATAAATGTATAGGGGTCCAGACCAGAACACAACATATATAATATAAATATATAGGGGTCCAGACCAGAACACCACATATATAATATAAATGTATAGGGGTCCAGACCAGAACACCACATATATAATATAAATGTATAGGGGGTCCAGACCAGAACACCACATATATAATATAAATGTATAGGGGTCCAGTGACCAGAACACCACATATATAATATAAATGTATAGGGGTCCAGACCAGAACACCACATATATAATATAAATGTATAGGGGTCCAGACCAGAACACCACATATATAATATAAATGTATAGGGGGTCCAGTGACCAGGACACCACATATATAATATAAATATATAGGGGATCCAAACCAGAACACCACATATATAATATAAATGTATAGGGGGTCCAGACCAGAACACCACAAATATAATATAAATGTATAGGGGGTCCAGACCAGAACACCACATATATAATATAAATGTATAGGGGGTCCAGACCAGAACACCACATATATAATATAAATGTATAGGGGGTCCAGTGTACCAGGACACCACATATATAATATAAATATATAGGGGGATCCAAACCAGAACACCACATATATAATATAAATGTATCGGGGGTCCAGACCAGAACACCACAAATATAATATAAATGTATAGGGGGTCCAGACCAGAACACCACATATATAATATAAATGTATAGGGGGTCCAGACCAGAACACCACATATATAATATAAATGTATAGGGGGTCCAGACCAGAACACCACATATATAATATAAATGTATAGGGGTCCAGACCAGAACACCACATATATAATATAAATGTATAGGGGGTCCAGTGGACAAGAACACCACATATATAATATAAATGTATAGGGGGTCCAGACCAGAACACCACATATATAATATAAATGTATAGGGGGTCCAGACCAGAACACCACATATATAATATAAATGTATAGGGGTCCAGACCAGAACACCACATATATAATATAAATGTATAGGGGGTCCAGACCAGAACACCACATATATAATATAAATGTATAGGGGGTCCAGACCAGAACACCACATATATAATATAAATATATGGGGGGGTCCAGACCAGAACACCACATATATAATATAAATGTATAGGGAGGTCCAGACCATAACACCACATATATAATATAAATGTATAGGGGGTCCAGTGTACCAGGACACCACATATATAATAGAAATATATAGGGGGGTCCAGACCAGAACACCACATATATAATATAAATGTATAGGGGGTCCAGACCAGAACACCACATATATGATATAAATGTATAGGTGGTCCAGACCAGAACACCACATATATAATATTAATATATTAATATATTATAGGGGGGTCCAGACCAGAACACCACATATGTAATATTAATGTATAGGGGTCCAGACCAGAACACCACATATATAATATAAATGTATAGGGGGTCCAGTGGACCAGAACACCACAATTATAATATGAATGTATAGGGGTCCAGACCAGAACACCACATATATAATATAAATGTATAGGGGTCCAGACCAGAACACCACATATATAATATAAATGTATAGGGGTCCAGACCAGAACACCACATATATAATATAAATGTATAGGGTGTCCAGACCAGAACACAACATATATAATATAAATATATAGGGGGTCCAGACCAGAACACCACATATATAATATAAATGTATAGGGGTCCAGACAAGAACACCACATATATAATATAAATGTATAGGGGGTCCAGACCAGAACACCACATATATAATATAAATGTATAGGAGGTCCAGTGTACCAGGACACCACATATATAATATAAATGTATAGGGGGGTCCAGACCAGAACACCACATATATAATATAAATGTATAGGGTGGTCCAGACCAGAACACCACATATATAATATAAATGTATAGGGGGTCCAGTGTACCAGGACACCACATATATAATATAAATATATAGGGGGATCCAAACCAGAACACCACATATATAATATAAATGTATAGGGGTCCAGACCAGAACACCACAAATATAATATAAATGTATAGGGGGTCCAGACCAGAACACCACATATATAATATAAATGTATAGGGGGTCCAGACCAGAACACCACATATATAATATAAATGTATAGGGGTCCAGTGTACCAGGACACCACATATATAATATAAATATATAGGGGATCCAAACCAGAACACCACATATATAATATAAATGTATAGGGGGTCCAGACCAGAACACCACAAATATAATATAAATGTATAGGGGTCCAGACCAGAACACCACATATATAATATAAATGTATAGGGGTCCAGACCAGAACACCACATATATAATATAAATGTATAGGGGTCCAGACCAGAACACCACATATATAATATAAATGTATAGGGGGTCCAGACCAGAACACCACATATATAATATAAATGTATAGGGGTCCAGTGGACAAGAACACCACATATATAATATAAATGTATAGGGGTCCAGACCAGAACACCACATATATAATATAAATGTATAGGGGTCCAGACCAGAACACCACATATATAATATAAATGTATAGGGGTCCAGACCAGAACACCACATATATAATATAAATGTATAGGGGTCCAGACCAGAACACCACATATATAATATAAATGTATAAGGGGGTCCAGTGGACCAGAACACCACATATATAATATAAATGTATAGGGGGGTCCAGTGGACCAGAACACCACATATATAATATAAATGTATAGGGGGTCCAGTGGACCAGAACACCACATATATAATATAAATGTATAGGGGGGTCCAGACCAGAACACCACATATATAATATAAATGTATAGGGGGTCCAGACCAGAACACCACATATATAATATAAATGTATAGGGGTCCAGACCAGAACACCACATATATAACATTAATATATTAATATATTATAGGGGTCCAGACCAGAACACCACATATATAATATAAATGTATAGGGGGTCCAGTGGACCAGAACACCACATATATAATATAAATGTATAGGGGTCCAGTGGACCAGAACACCACATATATAATATAAATGTATAGGGGGTCCAGACCAGAACACCACATATATAATATAAATGTATAGGGGGTCCAGACCAGAACACCACATATATAATATAAATGTATAGGGGTCCAGACCAGAAC
Organism: Oncorhynchus tshawytscha; assembly: GCF_018296145.1. Lineage (NCBI taxonomy): Eukaryota > Metazoa > Chordata > Actinopteri > Salmoniformes > Salmonidae > Oncorhynchus > Oncorhynchus tshawytscha. Next base: position 51,603,314 of record NC_056458.1, on the reverse strand, counting down.
ACCACATATATAATATAAATGTATAGGGGTCCAGACCAGAACACCACATATATAATATAAATGTATAGGGGTCCAGACCAGAACACCACATATATAATATAAATGTATAGGGGGTCCAGACCAGAACACCACATATATAATATAAATGTATAGGGGTCCAGTGGACCAGAACACCACATATATAATATAAATGTATAGGGGGTCCAGACCAGAACACCACATATATAATATAAATGTATAGGCTAATATATTAAATATTATAGGGGGTCCAGACCAGAACACCACATATATAATATAAATGTATGGGGGTCCAGACCAGAACACCACATATATAATATAAATGTATAGGGGGTCCAGTGGACCAGAACACCACATATATAATATAAATGTATAGGGGGTCCAGACCAGAACACCACATATATAATATTAATGTATAGGGGTCCAGACCAGAACACCACATATATAATATAAATGTATAGGGGGTCCAGACCAGAACACCACATATATAATATAAATGTATAGGGGTCCAGACCAGAACACCACATATATAATATAAATGTATAGGGGTCCAGACCAGAACACCACATATATAATATAAATGTATAGGGGTCCAGACCAGAACACCACATATATAATATAAATGTATAGGGGTCCAGACCAGAACACCACATATATAATATAAATGTATAGGGGGTCCAGACCAGAACACCACATATATAATATAAATGTATAGGGGTCCAGACCAGAACACCACATATATAATATATGTATATGGGGGTCCAGACCATAACACCACATATATAATATAAATGTATAGGGGGTCCAGACCAGAACACCACATATATAATATTAATGTATAGGGGTCCAGACCAGAACACCACATATATAACATATATATTAAATGTATAGGGGTCCAGACCAGAACACCACCTATATAATATAAATGTATAGGGGGTCCAGTGGACCAGAACACCACATATATAATATAAATGTAAAGGGGTCCAGTGGACCAGAACACCACATATATAATATAAATGTATAGGGGGTCCAGTGGACCAGAACACCACATATATATATAAATGTATAAGGGGTCCAGTGGACCAGAACACCACATATATAATATAAATGTATAGGGGGTCCAGACCAGAACACCACATATATAATATAAATGTATAGGGGTCCAGACCAGAACACCACATATATAATATAAATGTATAGGGGGTCCAGACCAGAACACCACATATATAATATAAATGTATAGGGGTCCAGACCAGAACACCACATATGTAATATTAATGTATAGGGGTCCAGACCAGAACACCACATATATAACATTAATATATTAATATATTATAGGGGGTCCAGACCAGAACACCACATATATAATATAAATGTATAGGGGTCCAGTGGACCAGAACACCACATATATAATATAAATGTAAGGGTGTCCAGACCAGAACACAACATATAATATAAATGTATAGGGGTCCAGTGGACCAGAACACCACATATATAATATAAATGTATAGGGGGTCCAGACCAGAACACCACATATATAATATAAATGTATAGGGGGTCCAGACCAGAACACCACATATATAATATAAATGTATAGGGGTCCAGACCAGAACACCACATATATAATATAAATGTATAGGGTGTCCAGACCAGAACACAACATATATAATATAAATATATAGGGGGGTCCAGACCAGAACACCACATATATAATATAAATGTATAGGGGTCCAGACCAGAACACCACATATATAATATAAATGTATAGGGGGTCCAGACCAGAACACCACATATATAATATAAATGTATAGGGGTCCAGTGTACCAGACACCACATATATAATATAAATGTATAGGGGGGTCCAGACCAGAACACCACATATATAATATAAATGTATAGGGTGGTCCAGACCAGAACACCACATATATAATATAAATGTATAGGGGGTCCAGTGTACCAGGACACCACATATATAATATAAATATATAGGGGGATCCAAACCAGAACACCACATATATAATATAAATGTATAGGGGGTCCAGACCAGAACACCACAAATATAATATAAATGTATAGGGGGTCCAGACCAGAACACCACATATATAATATAAATGTATAGGGGTCCAGACCAGAACACCACATATATAATATAAATGTATAGGGGTCCAGTGACCAGGACACCACATATATAATATAAATATATAGGGGGATCCAAACCAGAACACCACATATATAATATAAATGTATCGGGGGTCCAGACCAGAACACCACAAATATAATATAAATGTATAGGGGGTCCAGACCAGAACACCACATATATAATATAAATGTATAGGGGGTCCAGACCAGAACACCACATATATAATATAAATGTATAGGGGTCCAGACCAGAACACCACATATATAATATAAATGTATAGGGGGTCCAGACCAGAACACCACATATATAATATAAATGTATAGGGGTCCAGTGGACAAGAACACCACATATATAATATAAATGTATAGGGGTCCAGACCAGAACACCACATATATAATATAAATGTATAGGGGGTCCAGACCAGAACACCACATATATAATATAAATGTATAGGGGTCCAGACCAGAACACCACATATATAATATAAATGTATAGGGGGGTCCAGACCAGAACACCACATATATAATATACATGTATAAGGGGGTCCAGTGGACCAGAACACCACATATATAATATAAATGTAAGGGGGTCCAGTGGACCAGAACACCACATATATAATATAAATGTATATAGGGGTCCAGTGGACCAGAACACCACATATATAATATAAATGTATAGGGGGTCCAGACCAGAACACCACATATATAATATAAATGTATAGGGGTCCAGACCAGAACACCACATATGTAATATTAATGTATAGGGGTCCAGACCAGAACACCACATATATAACATTAATATATTAATATATTATAGGGGGTCCAGACCAGAACACCACATATATAATATAAATGTATAGGGGTCCAGTGGACCAGAACACCACATATATAATATAAATGTAAAGGGGGTCCAGTGGACCAGAACACCACATATATAATATAAATGTATAGGGGGTCCAGTGGACCAGAACACCACATATATAATATAAATGTATAGGGGTCCAGTGGACCAGAACACCACATATATAATATAAATGTATAGGGGGTCCAGACCAGAACACCACATATATAATATAAATGTATAGGGGTCCAGACCAGAACACCACATATATAATATAAATGTATAGGGGTCCAGACCAGAACACCACATATATAATATAAATGTATAGGGGTCCAGACCAGAACACCACATATATAATATAAATGTATAGGGGTCCAGTGGACCAGAACACCACATATATAATATAAATGTATAGGGGGTCCAGACCAGAACACCACATATATAATATAAATGTATAGGCTAATATATTAATATATTATAGGGGGTCCAGACCAGAACACCACATATATAATATAAATGTATGGGGGTCCAGACCAGAACACCACATATATAATATAAATGTATAGGGGGTCCAGTGGACCAGAACACCACATATATAATGTAAATGTATAGGGGGTCCAGACCAGAACACCACATATATAATATTAATGTATAGGGGTCCAGACCAGAACACCACATATATAATATAAATGTATAGGGGGGTCCAGACCAGAACACCACATATATAATATAAATGTATAGGGGGGTGCAGACCAGAACACCACATATATAATATAAATGTATAGGGGGTCCAGACCAGAACACCACATATATAATATAAATGTATAGGGGTCCAGACCAGAACACCACATATATAATATAAATGTATAGGGGGTCCAGACCAGAACACCACATATATAATATATTATATGGGGGTCCAGACCATAACACCACATATATAATATAAATGTATAGGGGGTCCAGACCAGAACACCACATATATAATATTAATGTATAGGGGTCCAGACCAGAACACCACATATATAACATTAATATATTAATATATTATAGGGGGTCCAGACCAGAACACCACATATATAATATAAATGTATAGGGGTCCAGTGGACCAGAACACCACATATATAATATAAATGTAGGGGGTCCAGTGGACCAGAACACCACATATATAATATAAATGTATAGGGGGTCCAGTGGACCAGAACACCACATATATAATATAAATGTATAGGGGTCCAGTGGACCAGAACACCACATATATAATATAAATGTAATAGGGGTCCAGTGGACCAGAACACCACATATATAATATAAATGTATAGCGGGGTCCAGTGGACCAGAACACCACATATATAATATAAATGTATAGGGGTCCAGACCAGAACACCACATATATAATATAAATGTATAGGGGTCCAGACCAGAACACCACATATGTAATATTAATGTATAGGGGTCCAGACCAGAACACCACATATATAACATTAATATATTAATATATTATAGGGGGGTCCAGACCAGAACACCACATATATAATATACATGTATAGGGGGGTACAGTGGACCAGAACACCACATATATAATATACATGTAAAGGGGGTCCAGTGGACCAGAACACCACATATATAATATAAATGTATAGGGGGGTCCAGTGGACCAGAACACCACATATATAATATAAAGGTATAAGGGGTCCAGTGGACCAGAACACCACATATATAATATAAATGTATAGGGGGGTCCAGACCAGAACACCACATATATAATATAAATGTATAGGGGGTCCAGACCAGAACACCACATATATAATATAAATGTATAGGGGTCCAGACCAGAACACCACATATATAATATAAATGTATAGGGGGTCCAGACCAGAACACCACATATATAATATAAATGTATAGGGGTCCAGTGGACCAGAACACCACATATATAATATAAATGTATAGGGGTCCAGACCAGAACACCACATATATAATATAAATGTATAGGCTAATATATTAATATATTATAGGGGGTCCAGACCAGAACACCACATATATAATATAAATGTATGGGGGTCCAGACCAGAACACCACATATATAATATAAATGTATAGGGGGTCCAGTGGACCAGAACACCACATATATAATATAAATGTATAGGGGTCCAGACCAGAACACCACATATATAATATTAATGTATAGGGGGTCCAGACCAGAACACCACATATATAATATAAATGTATAGGGGGTCCAGACCAGAACACCACATATATAATATAAATGTATAGGGGTGCAGACCAGAACACCACATATATAATATAAATGTATAGGGGTCCAGACCAGAACACCACATATATAATGTAAATGTATAGGGGGTCCAGACCAGAACACCACATATATAATATAAATGTATAGGGGGTCCAGACCAGAACACCACATATATAATATATTATATGGGGGTCCAGACCATAACACCACATATATAATATAAATGTATAGGGGGTCCAGACCAGAACACCACATATATAATATTAATGTATAGGGGGTCCAGACCAGAACACCACATATATAACATTAATATATTAATATATTATAGGGGGGTCCAGACCAGAACACCACCTATATAATATAAATGTATAGGGGGGTCCAGTGGACCAGAACACCACATATATAATATAAATGTAAAGGGGGTCCAGTGGACCAGAACACCACATATATAATATAAATGTATAGGGGGGTCCAGTGGACCAGAACACCACATATATAGTATAAATGTATAGGGGGTCCAGTGGACCAGAACACCACATATATAATATAAATGTATAGGGGGGTCCAGACCAGAACACCACATATATAATATAAATGTATAGGGGGTCCAGACCAGAACACCACATATATAATATAAATGTATAGGGGGTCCAGACCAGAACACCACATATATAATATAAATGTATAGGGGTCCAGACCAGAACACCACATATGTAATATTAATGTATAGGGGGTCCAGACCAGAACACCACATATATAACATTAATATATTAATATATTATAGGGGGTCCAGACCAGAACACCACATATATAATATAAATGTATAGGGGTCCAGTGGACCAGAACACCACATATATAATATAAATGTAAAGGGGTCCAGTGGACCAGAACACCACATATATAATATAAATGTATAGGGGGTCCAGTGGACCAGAACACCACATATATAATATAAATGTATAGGGGGTCCAGTGGACCATAACACCACATATATAATATAAATGTATAGGGGGTCCAGACCAGAACACCACATATATAATATAAATGTATAGGGGGTCCAGACCAGAACACCACATATATAATATAAATGTATAGGGGTCCAGACCAGAACACCACATATATAATATAAATGTATAGGGGGTCCAGACCAGAACACCACATATATAATATTAATGTATAGGGGGTCCAGACCAGAACACCACATATATAACATTAATATATTAATATATTATAGGGGGTCCAGAACAGAACACCACATATATAATATAAATGTATAGGGGGTCCAGTGGACCAGAACACCACATATATAATATAAATGTAAGGGGGTCCAGTGGACCAGAACACCACATATATAATATAAATGTATAGGGGTCCAGTGGACCAGAACACCACATATATAGTATAAATGTATAGGGGTCCAGTGGACCAGAACACCACATATATAATATAAATGTATAGGGGTCCAGACCAGAACACCACATATATAATATAAATGTATAGGGGTCCAGACCAGAACACCACATATGTAATATTAATGTATAGGGGTCCAGACCAGAACACCACATATATAACATTAATATATTAATATATTATAGGGGGTCCAGACCAGAACACCACATATATAATATAAATGTATAGGGGGTCCAGTGGACCAGAACACCACATATATAATATAAATGTAAAGGGGGTCCAGTGGACCAGAACACCACATATATAATATAAATGTATAGGGGTCCAGTGGACCAGAACACCACATATATAACATAAATGTATAGGGGTCCAGTGGACCAGAACACCACATATATAATATAAATGTATAGGGGGTCCAGACCAGAACACCACATATATAATATAAATGTATAGGGGGTCCAGACCAGAACACCACATATATAATATAAATGTATAGGGGGTCCAGACCAGAACACCACATATATAATATAAATGTATAGGGGTCCAGACCAGAACACCACATATATAATATAAATGTATAGGGGGTCCAGACCAGAACACCACATATATAATATAAATGTATAGGGGGGTCCAGACCAGAACACCACATATATAATATAAATGTATAGGCTAATATATTAATATATTATAGGGGCGTCCAGACCAGAACACCACATATATAATATAAATGTATGGGGGGTCCAGACCAGAACACCACATATATAATATAAATGTATAGGGGGGTCCAGTGGACCAGAACACCACATATATAATGTAAATGTATAGGGGGGTCCAGACCAGAACACCACATATATAATATTAATGTATAGGGGGGTCCAGACCAGAACACCACATATATAATATAAATGTATAGGGGGGTCCAGACCAGAACACCACATATATAATATAAATGTATAGGGGGTGCAGACCAGAACACCACATATATAATATAAATGTATAGGGGGTCCAGACCAGAACACCACATATATAATGTAAATGTATAGGGGGTCCAGACCAGAACACCACATATATAATATAAATGTATAGGGGGTCCAGACCAGAACACCACATATATAATATATTATATGGGGGTCCAGACCATAACACCACATATATAATATAAATGTATAGGGGTCCAGACCAGAACACCACATATATAATATTAATGTATAGGGGTCCAGACCAGAACACCACATATATAACATTAATATATTAATATATTATAGGGGTCCAGACCAGAACACCACCTATATAATATAAATGTATAGGGGTCCAGTGGACCAGAACACCACATATATAATATAAATGTAAAGGGGGTCCAGTGGACCAGAACACCACATATATAATATAAATGTATAGGGGGTCCAGTGGACCAGAACACCACATATATAGTATAAATGTATAAGGGGTCCAGTGGACCAGAACACCACATATATAATATAAATGTATAGGGGTCCAGACCAGAACACCACATATATAATATAAATGTATAGGGGTCCAGACCAGAACACCACATATATAATATAAATGTATAGGGGTCCAGACCAGAACACCACATATATAATATAAATGTATAGGGGTCCAGACCAGAACACCACATATGTAATATTAATGTATAGGGGGTCCAGACCAGAACACCACATATATAACATTAATATATTAATATATTATAGGGGGTCCAGACCAGAACACCACATATATAATATAAATGTATAGGGGTCCAGTGGACCAGAACACCACATATATAATATAAATGTAAAGGGGTCCAGTGGACCAGAACACCACATATATAATATAAATGTATAGGGGTCCAGTGGACCAGAACACCACATATATAATATAAATGTATAGGGGGTCCAGTGGACCATAACACCACATATATAATATAAATGTATAGGGGGGTCCAGACCAGAACACCACATATATAATATAAATGTATAGGAGGGTCCAGACCAGAACACCACATATATAATATAAATGTATAGGGGGTCCAGACCAGAACACCACATATGTAATATTAATGTATAGGGGGTCCAGACCAGAACACCACATATATAACATTAATATATTAATATATTATAGGGGGGTCCAGACCAGAACACCACATATATAATATAAATGTATAGGGGGGTCCAGTGGACCAGAACACCACATATATAATATAAATGTAAAGGGGGTCCAGTGGACCAGAACACCACATATATAATATAAATGTATAGGGGGGTCCAGTGGACCAGAACACCACATATATAATATAAATGTATAGGGGGTCCAGTGGACCATAACACCACATATATAATATAAATGTATAGGGGGGTCCAGACCAGAACACCACATATATAATATAAATGTATAGGGGGTCCAGACCAGAACACCACATATGTAATATTAATGTATAGGGGGTCCAGACCAGAACACCACATATATAATATAAATGTATAGGGGGTCCAGTGGACCAGAACACCATATATATAATGTAAATGTATAGGGGGTCCAGACCAGAACACCACATATATAATATTAATGTATAGGGGGTCCAGACCAGAACACCACATATATAATATAAATGTATAGGGGGTCCAGACCAGAACACCACATATATAATACAAATGTATAGGGGGTCCAGAACAGAACACCACATATATAATATAAATGTATAGGGGGTCCAGACCAGAACACCACATATATAATATAAATGTATAGGGGGTCCAGACCAGAACACCACATATATAATATATTATATGGGGGTCCAGACCATAACACCACATATATAATATAAATGTATAGGGGGTCCAGACCAGAACACCACATATATAATATTAATGTATAGGGGTCCAGACCAGAACACCACATATATAACATTAATATATTAATATATTATAGGGGTCCAGACCAGAACACCACATATATAATATAACTGTATAGGGGGTCCAGTGGACCAGAACACCACATATATAATATAAATGTAAAGGGGGTCCAGTGGACCAGAACACCACATATATAATATAAATGTATAGGGGGTCCAGTGGACCAGAACACCACATATATAATATAAATGTATAGGGGGTCCAGTGGACCAGAACACCACATATATAGTATAAATGTATAGGGGGTCCAGTGGACCAGAACACCACATATATAATATAAATGTATAGGGGGTCCAGTGGACCAGAACACCACATATATAATATAAATGTATAGGGGGTCCAGTGGACCAGAACACCACATATATAATATAAATGTATAGGGGGTCCAGACCAGAACACCACATATATAATATAAATGTATAGGGGGTCCAGTGGACCAGAACACCACATATATAATATAAATGTATAGGGGGTCCAGACCAGAACACCACATATATAATATAACTGTATAGGGGGGTCCAGTGGACCAGAACACCACATATATAATATAAATGTAAAGGGGGTCCAGTGGACCAGAACACCACATATATAATATAAATGTATAGGGGGGTCCAGTGGACCAGAACACCACATATATAATATACATGTATAAGAGGTCCAGTGTTAACTCCTACTCCTAACACTCTGTCCATTTATAAGAATTTATAAGATACTTATTTGCATAAAATGGACAGAGACCAGTCTCAAAATCAATTAATAGCGTTTATTCTCGCGTGTACTGAACATAATCACAAAGTACAGTTAGTTTATCTAACACACATTGCGTCATGTCTTGCGAAAATGTCCCTCCTCCTCCTGGACCATGACAACGCCGTTTTTCAATTCCATTCCAACACATTGCTTATCTTCTGCTACCATATGTTCTACAATCTACTACACACCCAACGGGTTTCTCCCCTCCCTGGTTGGGGACAAGACATATTTCCTGTTATTAGTTTCACTGTGATCACGAGTTGTCTGTTGACCCTTCCTCTTGGCCTATGTACCAACATATTATTTAACAGACAACATATAACTCTGTTAGTTATAACTCTATGCCAAATGTATACATTATTTAGTCATTATTGACAAAATTCCTTCAACACCCAATTAAGTGATTGTGTTTGTAAAGGTCTCTGAATTGGTGGTCCATTGGTAGATTGGCATTGGTCATCATTGCCTGGTTTTCCTAATCAGTTCAATATGTTGGTATTATCACAGGGTCAACTAGGATTTATCCCTGTCTCTCTCTGTCTCTATTTCAATCCCTCTCTTTTTGTCTGTCTTTATTCATCTCCCTCTTTTTATACACCTGCCCTTTCTCTCTCTCTGCACCCCCATCTCACTCATTCATGTTTTTTACATGAGGGAGCACAGAGTAAATCATTGATAACAAGGTCGCTGATGTGACCCCTTGGTAGAGAATTATAGATTGGAATTATACATGAATTAACGTAGCTTGATCAAAACAGTCAAAAACGTTGGTATTACCGCAGGATCAACAAATCTGTCTCCGTCTCTCTCGCTCTCTCCCTCTCTTGATTGGAGACAAGCTAGGGTAATTTAAATTGATTGGACATGATTTGGAAAGGCACACACCTGTCTATAGTTGACAGTGCATGTCAGAGCAAAAACTAAGACATGAGGTCGAAGGAATTGTCCGAAGAGCTCTGATACAGTATTGTGTCAAGGCACAGATCTGGGGAAGGATAGACAAAACATTGCTGCAGCATTAATGGTCCCCAAGAACACAATGGCAGCCATAATTAAATTTTAAATGGAAGAAGACTCTTCCTAGAGCTGTCCGCCCGGCCAAACTGAGCAATCGGGGGAGAAGGGCCTTGGTCAGGGAGGTGACCAAGAACCCGGTGGTCACTCTGTCAGAGCTCCAGAGTTCCTCTGTGGAGATGGGAGAACCTTCCAGAAGGTCAACCATCTCTGCAGTAATCCACCAATCAGGCCTTTATGGTAGAGTGGCCAGACGGAAACCACTCCTCAGTTAAAGGCATAGAGCTTGCCAAACGGCACTTAAAGGACTCTCAGACCATGAGAAACAAGATTGTCTAGTCTGATGAAACCAAAATGTAACTCTTTGGCCTGAATGCCAAGCGTCACGTCTGGAGGAAACCTGGCACCATCCCTACGGTGAAGCATGGAGGTGGCAGCATCACGTCTGGAGGAAACCTGGCATCATCCCTACGGTGAAGCATGGAGGTGGCAGCATCACGTCTGGAGGAAACCTGGCATCATCCCTACGGTGAAGCATGGAGGTGGCAGCATCACGTCTGGAGGAAACCTGGCACCATCCCTACGGTGAAGCATGGTGGTGGCAGCATCACGTCTGGAGGAAACCTGGCACCATCCCTACGGTGAAGCATGTTCATGGCAGCATCATACTATGGGCATGTTTTTCAGCTGCAAGGACCGGGACACTAGTCAGAATTGAAGGAAAGATTAACAGAGCAAAGTACAGAGAGATCCTTGATGAAAACCTGCTCCAGAGCTTGAGAGCATCAGCAGAGAAGAATGGGAGAAACTCCTCAAATGTAGGTGTGTAGCGTCATATCCAAGAAGACTCGATGCTGTAATCACTGCCAAAGGTGCTTCAACAAAGTACTGAGTAAAGGGTCTGAATACTTATGCACATTTGAGATTTCTATTTTTTATTGCCAAAAACCTGTTTTTGCTTTGTCATTATGGTGTATTGTGTGTAGATTAATGAGAGGAAAAAACTATTTAATCAATTTTAGAATAAGGCTGTAACATATTTTTTGGTTGAAAAAGTCTAGGGGTCTGAAAACTTTCCGAATGCAAAATATGTTGTCCAAAACAGTAAAATATTTTGCTATTACCATAAGGTCAACTGGTATTCATTTATCCCTCTCTCTCTCCCTCTCAAAGTTTTCTGACAGACAAACAAAGTAATGAGAAAATGCACATTACTATAAACACACTTCCCCTCCCTCTCTCTGTCTCATGTCTGTTTCTGGCATGTGTGTTGTGGCCTTATTCCTTTTTTGACCAGAGTACAGTAGAACAGAGTACAGTAGACCAGAGTACATTAGGCCAGAGTACAGTAGACCAGAGTACAGTAGACCAGAGTACAGTAGAACAGAGTACATTAGACCAGAGTACAGTAGACCAGAGTACAGTAGAACAGAGTACATTAGACCAGAGTACAGTAGACCAGAGTACATTAGGCCAGAGTACAGTAGAACAGAGTACAGTAGACCAGAGTACAGTAGACCAGAGTACAGTAGAACAGAGTACATTAGACCAGAGTACAGTAGACCAGAGTACAGTAGACCAGAGTACATTAGACCAGAGTACAGTAGACCAGAGTACATTAGGCCAGAGTACAGTAGAACAGAGTACAGTAGACCAGAGTACATTAGCCCAGAGTACAGTAGACCAGAGTACAGTAGACCAGAGTAGAGTATAACAGAGTAGAGTATAACAGAGTACAGTAGACCAGAGTACATTAGACCAGAGTACAGTAGACCAGAGTACAGTAGACCAGAGTACAGTAGAACAGAGTACAGTAGACCAGAGTACAGTAGAACAGAGTACAGTAGACCAGAGTACAGTAGAACAGAATACAGTAGACCAGTGTACAATGGCTGCCTAAATATAATCCCCAATCGGAGACAACGATAAACAGTTGTCTCTGATTGGGAACCATACCAGGCTACCATACCAGGCTAGCAAACCAGGCTACCATACCATGCTACCATACCAGGCTAGCATACCAGGCTACCATACCAGGCTACCATAGAAATACAAAACACCTAGATGACCCACCCAAGTCATAATCACGCCCCAACCAACACAGAGAATAAACAGCTTACTATGGTCAGGGCTTGACAGGTGGTGCCATTTTCGAGCATATGAGTTTAAATAAACAAGCTTTCAATGTCACACCCTGATCTGTTTAAACCTGTCCCTGTGATTGTCTCCACCCCCTCCAGGTGTTGCTTATTTTCCCCAGCGTATTTATCCCTGTGTTTCCTGTGTCTCTGTGCCAGTCTGTCTTCAAGTCAACCAGTGTGTTTTTCCCGTGCGCCTGCTTTTCTATTCTCTTTTACTAGTCCTCCCGGTTTTGACCTTTGTCTGTTTTCTGGACTCCATTCCCACCTGCCTGACCATTCTGCCTGCCCTGCCCTGACCTCGAGCCTGCCTGACCATTCTGCCTGCCCTGCCCTGACCTCGAGCCTGCCTGACCATTCTGCCTGCCCTGCCCTGACCTCGAGCCTGCCTGACCATTCTGCCTGCCCTGCCCTGACCTCGAGCATGCCTGACCATTCTGCCTGCCCTGCCCTGACCTCGAGCCTGCCTGACCATTCTGCCTGCTCTGACCTGACCTCGAGCCTGCCTAACCATTCTGCCTGCTCTGACCTGACCATTCTGCCTGCTCTGACCTGACCATTCTGCCTGCCCTGACCTGACCTCGAGCCTGCCTGACCATTCTGCCTGCCCTGACCTGACCATTCTGCCTGCCCTGACCTCGAGCCTGCCTGACCATTCTGCCTGCCCTGACCTGACCATTCTGCCTGCCCTGCCCTGACCTCGAGCCTGCCTGACCATTCTGACTGCCCTGCCCTGACCTCGAGCCTGCCTGACCATTCTGCCTGCCCTGCCTTGACCTCGATCCTGCCTGACCATTCTGCCTGCCCTGCCCTGACCTTGAGCCTGCCTGCCATTCTGTACCTCAAACTCTGAACTGGTTTTGACCTTTTGCCTTTCCACGACCATTCTCTTGCCTTCCCCTTTTGGATTGTTAATAAACATCTTTGACTCTAACCATCAAATCAAATTTATTTGTCACATACACATGGTTAGCAGATGTTAATGTGAGTGTAGCGAAATGATTGTGCTTCTAGTTCCGACAATGCTGTAATAACCAACGAGTAATCTAACCTAACAATTCCACAACTACTACCTTATACACACAAGTGTAAAGGGATAAAGAATATGTACATAAAGATATATGAATGAGTGATGGTACAGAGCAGCATAGGCAAGATACAGTAGATGATATCGAGTACAGTATATACATATGAGATGAGTAATGTAGGGTATGTAAACAAAGTGGCATAGTTTAAAGTGGATAGTGATACATGTATTACATAAAGATGCAGTAGATGATATAGAGTACAGTATATACATATGAGATGAGTAATGTAGGGTGTGTAAACATTATATAAAGTGGCATTGTTTAAAGTGACTAGTGATACATTTATTACATCAATCTTTCCATTATTAAAGTGGCTGGAGTTGAGTCAGTGTGTTGGCAGCAGCCACTCAATGTTAGTGATGGCTGTTTAACAGTCTGATGGCCTTGAGATAGAAGCTGTTTTTCAGTCTCTCGGTCCCAGCTTTGATGCACCTGTACTGACCTCGCCTTCTGGATGATAGCGGGGTGATCAGGCAGTGGCTCGGGTGGTTGTTGTCCTTGATGATCTTTATGGCCTTCCTGTGACATCGGGTGGTGTAGGTGTCTTGGAGGGCAGGTAGTTTGCCCCCGGTGATGCGTTGTGCAGACCTCACTACCCTCTGGAGAGCCTTACGGTTGTGGGCAGAGCAGTTGCCGTACCAGGCGGTGATACAGCCCTACAGGATGATCTCGATTGAGCATCTGTAAACATTTGTGAGTGCTTTTGGTGACAAGCCGAATTTCTTCGGCCTCCTGAGGTTGAAGAGGCTGCTGTTTCCTGAAGTCTGGGCCTGCAACCTTGCGAGGGTTAACACATTTAAATGTTTTACTCACGTCGGCTGCAGTGAAGCCTCCTGTGTTTGTATCTGGGTCTCGCCTTTATGTTCAAGCTTCAGCTGTCATAGAATTAGAAACCATAACAATTCACAGACTTATAGATTTTCGAACATCTATAACAGCAGAAACTGTCAAACAACATTGACCGCTGATCTAGAGGCAGGGACTTCCTGGTCTGATTCAAGTCAGAGGAGAGGAGCAGAGAGAAGGTAGATGGTGAAATACTTGAACATCTCTGTTTTTATGTATGCAAACCATTTTACAAGTTTCTAAAAGTGCAACACTGAACATAATTGAAGAATTTCAAGATATTTTGCACAGTAACAAATTTCATATGCTTCGAAATATCAAAGATACTTGCTAAACGAAACATACAGATTGCCGATGGTCCTGTTCAAAGAGTTACTGATAAAACATTACTAACAAATACTTTTTGATTTGTTTTCATCAACAGATCTCTGAGTTTAAGCGCATCAACAACTCACCACTCACCTCTCACCTCTCACCTCTCACCTATCACCTATCACCTCTCATCTCTCACCTCTCACCACTCACCTCTCATCTCTCACCTCTCACCACTCACCTCTCACCACTCACCTCTCACCTCTCACCTCTCACCACTCACCTCTCATCTCTCACCTCTCACCACTCACCTCTCACCACTCACCTCTCACCTCTCACCTCTCACCACTCACCTCTCATCTCTCACCTCTCACCACTCACCTCTCACCACTCACCTCTCACCTCTCACCACTCACCTCTCACCTCTCACCTCTCACCTCTCACCACTCACCTCTCACCACTCACCTCTCACCACTCACCTCTCACCTCTCACCACTCACCTCTCACCACTCACCACTCACCTCTCACCTCTCACCACTCACCTCTCATCTCTCACCTCTCACCTCTCACCTCTCACCACTCACCTCTCACCACTCACCTCTCACCTCTCACCTCTCACCTCTCACCTCTCACCACTCACCTCTCACCTCAAACTATACAGAGCCAGAAGGGGAGCTCTTCGACAGGAGATGGAAGATGTCCTTGACAAGCTCGATCGGCAGGTAACTTCTTAACGAAATGTAGGTTCATTTTATATTATTTACAAAAATGGACTTTGGTTCTGGTCAAGACTGGGACTACTTGTTTGACATGTTTTACTAGCTAGTTGAACACCTCTTAATGGTTCTCAACTACAGTTACAGAATGTTTGTACTACAAACTGTGGGATTAAAACATTTTAACTGTCACGCCCTGGTCTTAGTATTTTGAAGAAGAGGAGGAAATCCCTAACAGAATCACCCACCACAACAGGACCAAGCGGCGTGGTGACAGGCAGCGGCAGCAGGAGTAGCGTAATCCAGATTTCTGGACATGGGAGGAGATATTGGATGGTAAAGGACCCTGGACTCAGCCTGGAGAATATCACCGCCCCATAGAAGAGCTGGAGGCGGCGAAGGCGGAGAGGCGCTGGTATGAGGAGGCAGCACGGCGACGCGGATGGAAGCCCGAGAGTCAGCCCCAAAAATGTCTTGGGGGGCCACACAGGGAGTATGGTAGGATACCTGCGTCAACTTCCTGTGCTTACCGGGGGGCTAGAGAGACCGGGCAGGCACCGTGTTATGCTGTGGAGCGCACGGTGTCTCCAGTGCGGGTGCATAGCCTGGTGCGGTACATACCAGCTCCTCGTATCGGCCGGGCTAGATTAAGCATCGAGCCAAGTGTCATGAAGCCGGCTCTACGCATCTGGTCTCCAGTGCATCTCCTTGGGCCGGCTTACATGGCACCAGCCTTGCGCATGGTGTCCCCGGTTCGCCTGCATAGCCCAGTGCGGGCTATTCCACCTCGCTGCACTGGCAGGGTGACCGGGAGCATTCAACCAGGTAAGGTTGGGCAGGCTCGGTGCTCAAGAGCTCCAGTGCGCCTGCACGGTCCGGTCTATCCAGTACCACCTCCACGCACCAGCCCTCTGGTGGCAGCTCCCCGCACCAGGCTTCCTGTGCATGTCCTCGGCCCAGTACCACCAGTGCCAGCACCACGCACCAGGCCTATAGTGCGCTTCGCCTGTCCAGCGCTGCCAGAGCCTTCCTCCTCTCCAACGCTGCCGGAGTCTCCCGCCTGTCCAGCGCTGCCAGAGCTGCTAGTCTGCAAGGAGCAGCCAGAGCTGCCAGTCTGCAAGGAGCTGCCAGAGCTGCCAGTCTGCAACGAGCCACCAGAGCTGCCAGTCTGCATGGAGCAGCCAGAGCCGCCAGTCTGCATGGAGCAGCCAAAGCCGCCAGTCTGCATGGAGCAGCCAGAGCCGCCAGTCACCATGGAGCAGCCAGAGCCGCCAGTCAGCATGGAGCAGCCAGTGCCGCCAGTCAGCATGGAGCAGCCAGAGCCGCCAGTCAGCATGGAGCAGCCAGAGCCGCCAGTCTGCCAGGATACGACAGTCAGCCAGGATCTTGCAGATCCGCCAGTCAGCCAGGATCTGCCAGTACCACCAGCCAGCCAGGATCTGCCAGAGCCATCAACCTGCCTGAGCTTCCTCTCAGTCCTGAGCGAGCTTCCCCTCAGTCCCGAGCATCCCCTCAGTCCCGAGCTACCCCTCAGTCCCGAGCTACCTCAGTCCCGAGCTGTCCCTCAGTCCGGAGCTGCCCCTCAGTCCAGTGGGGCCCTTGGTGAGGGTTACACTCTGTTCTGTGACCTTCAGAACCACAAAATGACAGTCTGGTACCATTTCAAACGACTGAGACACACACGCACTATAACCACCAGAGGGGGCTGTGTTTTATTTATGCATTAGATCTATAGCGGGAAACAGAGGGATTGGTGATTTGATTTACAGCAAGTCAATATTTATAGGCACGTATAATTTGAAATGGATCAATTTAATTATATTGTGTGTGTGTTTGCATGTTTAGACTTCCTGTTGGGTATTCATCTCTATAGAGCTGAGAGTAGCGTATAGACTTCCTGTTGGGTATTCATCTCTATAGAGCTGAGAGTAGCGTATAGACTTCCTGTTGGGTATTCATCTCTATAGAGCTGAGAGTAGAGTACAGACTTCCTGTTGGGTATTCATCTCTATAGAGCTGAGAGTAGTGTATAGACTTCCTGTTGGGTATTCATCTCTATAAAGCTGAGAGTAGTGTATAGACTTCCTGTTGGGTATTCATCTCTATAGAGCTGAGAGTATTCAGCGTATAGACTTCCTGTTGGGTATTCATCTCTATAGAGCTGAGAGTAGTGTATAGACTTCCTGTTGGGTATTCATCTCTATAAAGCTGAGAGTAGTGTATAGACTTCCTGTTGGGTATTCATCTCTATAGAGCTGAGAGTAGCGTATAGACTTCCTGTTGGGTATTCATCTCTATAGAGCTGAGAGTAGAGTACAGACTTCCTGTTGGGTATTCATCTCTATAGAGCTGAGAGTAGTGTATAGACTTCCTGTTGGGTATTCATCTCTATAAAGCTGAGAGTAGTGTATAGACTTCCTGTTGGGTATTCATCTCTATAGAGCTGAGAGTAGCGTATAGACTTCCTGTTGGGTATTCATCTCTATAGAGCTGAGAGTAGTGTATAGACTTCCTGTTGGGTATTCATCTCTATAGAGCTGAGAGTAGCTTATAGACTTCCTGTTGGGTATTCATCTCTATAGAGCTGAGAGTAGTGTATAGACTTCCTGTTGGGTATTCATCTCTATAGAGCTGAGAGTAGAGTACAGACTTCCTGTTGGGTATTCATCTCTATAGAGCTGAGAGTAGTGTATAGACTTCCTGTTGGGTATTCATCTCTATAAAGCTGAGAGTAGTGTATAGACTTCCTGTTGGGTATTCATCTCTGTAGAGCTGAGAGTAGTGTATAGACTTCCTGTTAGGTATTCATCTCTATAGAGCTGAGAGTAGCGTATAGACTTCCTGTTGGGTATTCATCTCTATAGAGCTGAGAGTAGTGTATAGACTTCCTGTTGGGTATTCATCTCTATAGAGCTGAGAGTAGCGTATAGACTTCCTGTTGGGTATTCATCTCTATAGAGCTGAGAGTAGCGTATAGACTTCCTGTTGGGTATTCATCTCTATAGAGCTGAGAGTAGCGTATAGACTTCCTGTTGGGTATTCATCTCTATAGAGCTGAGAGTAGCGTATAGACTTCCTGTTGGGTATTCATCTCTATAGAGCTGAGAGTAGCGTATAGACTTCCTGTTGGGTATTCATCTCTATAGAGCTGAGAGTAGCGTTTAGACTTCCTGTTGGGTATTCATCTCTGTAGAGCTGAGAGTAGTGTATAGACTTCCTGTTGGGTATTCATCTCTATAGAGCTGAGAGTAGCGTATAGACTTCCTGTTGGGTATTCATCTCTATAGAGCTGAGAGTAGTGTATAGACTTCCTGTTGGGTATTCATCTCTATAGAGCTGAGAGTAGCGTATAGACTTCCTGTTGGGTATTCATCTCTATAGAGCTGAGAGTAGCGTATAGACTTCCTGTTGGGTATTCATCTCTATAGAGCTGAGAGTAGCGTATAGACTTCCTGTTGGGTATTCATCTCTCTTCATATTTTTTGTGGCTCCCGCCTCCATCTCTGCTCTACAGTCTTCAGTCCTAGAGGATTTGAGGTAAACCTTTTCTAAAGTCATTGTGACACACATGCTGTTGCCTCCTCATCTCCCGGTATAGCATGCATTAGTCCCCAGACAGAGTATAAGGTCAGAGACAGGGACAGAGCTAATGAGATGGAAGTAGTAGGACATGGCTTGTAAAAACACTCTCTCTCACACACACAGAGAGAGAGGGACAGAGTGGTTGAGAGATGTGTGTATATGTACATATATATCCAGAGAGAGAGAGACTACCATTCAAAAGTTTGGGGTCACTTAGCAATGTCCTTGTTTTTGAAAAGAAACAGTAGCGAAACATTTCCCAAAGGAAGCGTCATGCAACAAAAACCAAGAGTTTCTATTGGACAATTTCGTTCTGAAGGCCCCTCTCCCCGCGTTGTTAATTTTGTTTCCTTTTTGTTTCCTAGTGAACACACATTGAGCTCCACCTCCTCCTTCCTGAACAGAAACTAAGAGAAATGTTAAGTTATGATTTCCTGAAGATGGGTGGGGGCAAATGCAGCGTGTTTATAACAATCTGCCATTAACAACGCGGGGAGAGGGGCCTTCAGAACGAAATTGTCCAATAGAAACTCTTGGTTTTTGTTGCATGATGCTTCCTTTGGGAAATGTTTCGCTACTGTTTGCTACAGTGTTCAGACAACAGTAGACTGCAGACAGAAAAACAAGACAGAGAGACACCTCAGCAAGTTATATTGAACTGAACTCTCCCTCCATCCAGACAGAAACAGAGAGACACCTCATCAAGTTATATTGAACTCTCCATCCTCCTTTTTTTCTTAAAAATGATTACACAAACTTCTTGCAACCAATTTAATGTTATATATTTGGGGGATACAACCTTTCCAGCTCTGCCTATTTTGTTGTGAAGAGAGAGAATCATTAGATCATTTGTTTTGGTACCGTCCTTATGTAGCTAGTTTTGGTCGCAGATTCAGGAATGGCTGAAGATTTGTAATATTTACCTGGAGCTAACTCTGCAGACAGCACTTCTGGGTGAACTGGAAAGTCATAGTCAATCAATCGAAAATGTTATAATTATTGTAGAATTTTTAAAAATCTTTCATTTACAATCCGTAGAAACAATGAGAATAGACACTTTTTGAAACATCATTGCACTGTTGAACAATATATGGCAAATAGAAATCCAATATGAATGGTGTTAAGAGAGATAGATGGGAGGCTGACTGGAAATGACTAATAACAACAAGATAACTCATGTAAAACATAATGTGTCCTTATAACAACAAGATAACGCATGTAAAACATAATGTGTCCTTATAACAACAAGATAACGCATGTAAAACATAGCGTGTCTGAAAAACATATTTAGGTTTTAAGAACTTTTGTGAAAGAGCCCAGTTTGAAAGATATGGCAAATAGAAATCTGATGGACATCAGAAATAGATGGGAGAGGTTGAGGGTAGAGGAAGGACATCAGTAATAGATGGGAGGGGGTAGAGGAAGGACATCAGTAATAGATGGTTGAGGGTAGTGGAAGGACATCAGTAATAGATGGGAGAGGGTAGAGGAAGGACATCAGTAATAGATGGTTGAGGGTAGAGGAAGGACATCAGTAATAGATGGTTGAGGGTAGAGGAAGGACATCAGTAATAGATGGTTGAGGGTAGAGGAAGGACATCAGTAATAGATGGTTGAGGGTAGAGGAAGGACATCAGTAATAGATGGTTGAGGGTAGAGGAAGGACATCCATAATAGAGGTTGAGGGTAGAGGAAGGACATCAGTAATAGATGGTTGAGGGTAGAGGAAGGACATCAGTAATAGATGGTTGAGGGTAGAGGAAGGACATCAGTAATAGATGGTTGAGGGTAGAGGAAGGACATCAGTAATAGATGGTTGAGGGTAGAGGAAGGACATCAGTAATAGATGGTTGAGGTTAGAGGAAGGACATCAGTAATAGATGGTTGAGGGTAGTGGAAGGACATCAGTAATAGATGGTTGAGGGTAGAGGAAGGACATCAGTAATAGATGGTTGAGGGTAGAGGAAGGACATCAGTAATAGATGGGAGAGGTTGAGGGTAGAGGAAGGACATCAGTAATAGATGGTTGAGGGTAGAGGAAGGACATCAGTAATATATGGGAGAGGTTGAGGGTAGAGGAAGGACATCAGTAACAGATAGGAGAGGTTGAGGGTAGAGGAAGGACATCAGTAATAGATGGGAGAGGTTGGGGGTAGAGGAAGGACATCAGTAATAGATGGTTGAGGTTAGAGGAAGGACATCAGTAATAGATGGGAGAGGTTGACGGTAGAGGAAGGACATCAGTAATAGATGGTTGAGGGTAGAAGAAGGACATCAGTAATAGATGGGAGAGGTTGAGGGTAGAGGAAGGACATCAGTAATAGATGGTTGAGGTTAGAGGAAGGACATTAGTAATAGATGGGTGAGGTTGAGGGTAGAGGAAGGACATCAGTAATAGATGGGAGAGGTTGAGGGTAGAGGAAGGACATCAGTAATAGATGGGAGAGGTTGAGGGTAGAGGAAGGACATCAGTAATAGATGGTTGAGGTTAGAGGAAGGACATCAGTAATAGATGGTTGAGGGTAGAGGAAGGACATCAGTAATAGATGGTTGAGGGTAGAGGAAGGACATCAGTAATAGATGGGAGAGGTTGAGGGTAGAGGAAGGACATCAGTAATAGATGGGAGAGGTTGAGGGTAGAGGAAGGACATCAGTAATAGATGGGAGAGGTTGGGGGTAGAGGAAGGACATCAGTAATAGATGGTTGAGGTTAGAGGAAGGACATCAGTAATAGATGGGAGAGGTTGACGGTAGAGGAAGGACATCAGTAATAGATGGTTGAGGGTAGAGGAAGGACATCAGTAATAGATGGGAGAGGTTGAGGGTAGAGGAAGGACATCAGTAATAGATGGTTGAGGTTAGAGGAAGGACATCAGTAATAGATGGGAGAGGTTGAGGGTAGAGGAAGGACATCAGTAATAGATGGGAGAGGTTGAGGGTAGAGGAAGGACATCAGTAATAGATGGGAGAGGTTGGGGGTAGAGGAAGGACATCAGTAATAGATGGTTGAGGTTAGAGGAAGGACATCAGTAATAGATGGGAGAGGTTGACGGTAGAGGAAGGACATCAGTAATAGATGGTTGAGGGTAGAGGAAGGACATCAGTAATAGATGGGAGAGGTTAGAGGAAGGACATTAGTAATAGATGGGTGAGGTTGAGGGTAGAGGAAGGACATCAGTAATAGATGGGAGAGGTTGAGGGTAGAGGAAGGACATCAGTAATAGATGGGAGAGGTTGAGGGTAGAGGAAGGACATCAGTAATAGATGGTTGAGGTTAGAGGAAGGACATCAGTAATAGATGAGAGAGGGTAGAGGAAGGACATCAGTAATAGATGGTTGAGTGCAGAGGAAGGACATCAGTAATAGATGGGAGAGGTTGAGGGTAGAGGAAGGACATCAGTAATAGATGGGAGAGGTTGAGGGTAGAGGAAGGACATCAGTAATAGATGGGAGAGGTTGAGGGTAGAGGAAGGACATCAGTAATAGATGGTTGAGGTTAGAGGAAGGACATCAGTAATAGATGGGAGAGGTTGACGGTAGAGGAAGGACATCAGTAATAGATGGTTGAGGGTAGAGGAAGGACATCAGTAATAGATGGGAGAGGTTGAGGGTAGAGGAAGGACATCAGTAATAGATGGTTGAGGTTAGAGGAAGGACATCAGTAATAGATGGGAGAGGTTGAGGGTAGAGGAAGGATATCAGTAATAGATGGGAGAGGTTGAGGGTAGAGCAAGGACATCAGTAATAGATGGGAGAGGTTGGGGGTAGAGGAAGGACATCAGTAATAGATGGTTGAGGTTAGAGGAAGGACATCAGTAATAGATGGGAGAGGTTGACGGTAGAGGAAGGACATCAGTAATAGATGGTTGAGGGTAGAGGAAGGACATCAGTAATAGATGGGAGAGGTTGAGGGTAGAGGAAGGACATCAGTAATAGATGGTTGAGGTTAGAGGAAGGACATTAGTAATAGATGGGTGAGGTTGAGGGTAGAGGAAGGACATCAGTAATAGATGGGAGAGGTTGAGGGTAGAGGAAGGACATCAGTAATAGATGGGAGAGGTTGAGGGTAGAGGAAGGACATCAGTAATAGATGGTTGAGGGTAGAGGAAGGACATCAGTAATAGATGGTTGAGGGTAGAGGAAGGACATCAGTAATAGATGGTTGAGGGTAGAGGAAGGACATCAGTAATAGATGGTTGAGGGTAGAGGAAGGACATCAGTAATAGATGGGAGAGGTTGAGGGTAGAGGAAGGACATCAGTAATAGATGGGAGAGGTTGAGGGTAGAGGAAGGACATCAGTAATAGATGGGAGAGGTTGAGGGTAGAGGAAGGACATCAGTAATGGATGGTTGAGGTTAGAGGAAGGACATCAGTAATAGATGGTTGAGGTTAGAGGAAGGACATCAGTAATAGATGGTTGAGGGTAGAGGAAGGACATCAGTAATAGATGGTTGAGGGTAGAGGAAGGACATCAGTAATAGATGGTTGAGGGTAGAGGAAGGACATCAGTAATAGATGGGAGAGGTTGAGGGTAGAGGAAGGACATCAGTAATAGATGGTTGAGGGTAGAGGAAGGACATCAGTAATAGATGGTTGAGGGTAGAGGAAGGACATCAGTAATAGATGGTTGAGGGTAGAGGAAGGACATCAGTAATAGATGGGAGAGGTTGAGGGTAGAGGAAGGACATCAGTAATAGATGGTTGAGGGTAGAGGAAGGACATCAGTAATAGATGGTTGAGGGTAGAGGAAGGACATCAGTAATAGATGGGAGAGGTTGAGGGTAGAGGAAGGACATCAGTAATAGATGGTTGAGGGTAGAGGAAGGACATCAGTAATAGATGGTTGAGGGTAGAGGAAGGACATCAGTAATAGATGGTTGAGGGTAGAGGAAGGACATCAGTAATAGATGGTTGAGGGTAGAGGAAGGACATCAGTAATAGATGAGAGAGGTTGAGGGTAGAGGAAGGACATCAGTAATAGATGGTTGAGGGTAGAGGAAGGACATCAGTAATAGATGGTTGAGGGTAGAGGAAGGACATCAGTAATAGATGGGAGAGGTTGAGGGTAGAGGAAGGACAGGAGTAATAGATGGTTGAGGGTAGAGCAAGGACAGGAGTAAAAACGAACATAATAAAACTATTGTAAATTCGACTCTATAAAATGTACATAATATGTGTAAGCTGAAAAGTTGTTGTCCAGCAGTTTTCTCCAAGTGGGGGTGGTAGGGTTGGAGGGTAATATAAAATAAAATAAAAGATCTTTGCAGGATGTAGCTTAGTTACATAACACTATTGTGAACCTACGGTCATTATTAGGTAACACTTTACAGTAAGGTAACATTTGTAAAGGGTTAATATAAGTAACAGTTATTGAATCATTTATAATATAATAACTAATGGTTAAGGAATATTTTATAAATGCATTGGGAACCATTATAAAATAGTTACCTTGGTCAAAACAGTGCGATAACTAGTCAGGGCCAAATAGTGAGCCACAATTTACATTGTGGTGGATATTTTAATCTTTAATAAAAGGATATTAACTTTCATAAAAACGTATCGATAAGGGAGCTGGTCACAATACACACACAAGTGAACAGAGTGAAAGCCCACTGGGTGGAGTGGAGCCTCTGGGTTATATACCATCTCAGGATAGGTCAGGAAAGGATAGGTCAGGATAGGTCAGGATAGGTCAGAACAGGTCAGGATAGGATAGGTCAGGATAGGTCAGGTCAGGATAGGTCAGGATAGGTCAGGTCATGATAGGTCAGGATAGGTCAGGACAGGTCAGGATAAGATAGGTCAGGATAGGTCAGGTCAGAACAGGTCAGGATAGGATAGGTCAGGATAGGTCAGGTCAGGATAGGTCAGGATAGGTCAGGTCATGATAGGTCAGGATAGGTCAGGACAGGTCAGGATAAGATAGGTCAGGATAGGTCAGGTCAGGATAGGATAGGTCAGGATAGGTCAGGATAGGTCAGGACAGGTCAGGATAGGTCAGGATAGGTCAGGACAGGTCAGGGTAGGTCAGGTCAGGTCAGGATAGGTCAGGATAGGTCAGGGTAGGTCAGGACAGTTCAGGATAGGTCAGGTCAGGATAGGTCAGGATAGGTCAGGATAGGTCAGGGTAGGTCAGGACAGGTCAGGAAAGGTCAGGATAGGTCAGGTCAGGATAGGTCAGGATAGGTCAGGTCAGGATAGGTCAGGATAGGTCAGGAAAGGTCAGGTCAGGATAGGATAGGTCAGGATAGGTCTGGACAGGTCAGCATAGGTCAGGACTGGTCAGGACAGGTCAGGACAGGATAAGTGCCACCTCAGAGATGACGTGATTCCAAACACCAAGCCCACACGTCCTGTACCAGCACTTGGTCTCCAGTACAAATAACTTTTGGTTTTGTTCAGTACCAGTTCAGTACCAGTTCAGTACCACTTAAAAGGACATTTCCTGCTCCTTAGTCTCCACCCTGCTAAAAAGGAAGCCGGGGGAAAGAACAATCTCCCCCAAGGACCAAGGAGGGGTTGACTGACTCACAGACATTGTGGAGACAAGTGATTGGTTCCCCATTACTCACGCCATCCCTTCACATGATTTAGAATAGGTAATGTTGTAGTGCCCCTCCCTCCATGTTGTAGTGCCCCTCCCTCCATGTTGTAGTGCCCCTCCCTTCATGTTGTAATGCCCCTCCCTCCATGTTGTAGTGCCCCTCCCTCCATGTTGTAGTGCCCCTCCCTCCATGTTGTAGTGCCCCTCCCTCCATGTTGTAGTGCCCCTCCCTTCATGTTGTAATGCCCCTCCCTCCATGTTGTAGTGCCCCTCCCTCCATGTTGTAGTGCCCCTCCCTCCATGTTGTAGTGCCCCTCCCTCCATGTTGTAGTGCCCCTCCCTCCATGTTGTAATGCCCCTCCCTCCATGTTGTAATGCCCCTCCCTCCATGTTGTAGTGCCCCTCCCTCCATGTTGTAGTGCCCCTCCCTCCATGTTGTAGTGCCCCTCCCTCTATGTTGTAGTGCCCCTCCCTCCATGTTGCAGTGCCCCTCCCTCCATGTTGTAGTGCCCCTCCCTCCATGTTGTAGTGCCCCTCCCTCCATGTTGTAGTGCCCCTCCCTCCATGTTGTAGTGCCCCTCCCTCCATGTTGTAGTGCCCCTCCCTCCATGTTGTAATGCCCCTCCCTCTATGTTGTAGTGCCCCTCCCTCCATGTTGTAATGCCCCTCCCTCCATGTTGTAATGCCCCTCCCTCCATGTTGTAGTGCCCCTCCCTCCATGTTGTAGTGCCCCTCCCTCCATGTTGTAGTGCCCCTCCCTCCATGTTGTAGTGCCCCTCCCTCCATGTTGTAGTGCCCCTCCCTCCATGTTGTAGTGCCCCTCCCTCCATGTTGTAGTGCCCCTCCCTCCATGTTGTAGTGCCCCTCCCTCCATGTTGTAGTGCCCCTCCCTCCATGTTGTAATGCCCCTCCCTCCATGTTGTAGTGCCCCTCCCTCCATGTTGTAGTGCCCCTCCCTCCATGTTGTAGTGCCCCTCCCTCCATGTTGTAGTGCCCCTCCCTCCATGTTGTAGTGCCCCTCCCTCCATGTTGTAGTGCCCCTCCCTGAATGTTGTATTGCCCCTCCCTCCATGTTGTAGTGCCCCTCCCTCCATGTTGTAATGCCCCTCCCTCTATGTTGTAGTGCCCCTCCCTCCATGTTGTAGTGCCCCTCCCTCCATGTTGTAGTGCCCCTCCCTCTATGTTGTAGTGCCCCTCCCTTGATGTTGTAGTGCCCCTCCCTCCATGTTGTAGTGCCCCTCCCTCCATGTTGTAGTGCCCCTCCCTCCATGTTGTAGTGCCCCTCCCTTCATGTTGTAGTGCCCCTCCCTCCATGTTGTAATGCCCCTCCCTCCATGTTTTAGTGCCCCTCCCTCCATGTTGTAGTGCCCTCCCTTCATGTTGTAATGCCCCTCCCTCCATGTTGTAGTGCCCCTCCCTCCATGTTGTAGTGCCCCTCCCTCCATGTTGTAGTGCCCCTCCCTTGATGTTGTAGTGCCCCTCCCTCCATGTTGTAGTGCCCCTCCCTCCATGTTGTAGTGCCCCTCCCTCCATGTTGTAGTGCCCCTCCCTCCATGTTGTAATGCCCCTTCCTCCATGTTGTAGTGCCCCTCCCTCCATGTTGTAGTGCCCCTCCCTCCATGTTGTAGTGCCCCTCCCTCCATGTTGTAGTGCCCCTCCCTCCATGTTGTAGTGCCCCTCCCTCCATGTTGTAGTGCCCCTCCCTCCATGTTGTAATGCCCCTCCCTCCATGTTGTAGTGCCCCTCCCTCCATGTTGTAGTGCCCCTCCCTCCATGTTGTAGTGCCCCTCCCTCCATGTTGTAGTGCCCCTCCCTCCATGTTGTAGTGCCCCTCCCTCCATGTTGTAGTGCCCCTCCCTCCATGTTGTAATGCCCCTCCCTCCATGTTGTAGTGCCCCTCCCTCCATGTTGTAGTGCCCCTCCCTCCATGTTGTAGTGCCCCTCCCTTCATGTTGTAGTGCCCCTCCCTCCATGTTGTAGTGCCCCTCCCTCCATGTTGAAGCGCCCCTCCCTCAATGTCCCAACCTGTTGTAGTTCTTTTTCCTCCCAGATCTGTTTGTGTTGCATTTTCAACTCAAGAAGTATAACTATGTTGGGATTAGGATAGTTCCTAATCTCGGTTAACCTCAAATTGAAGTATTTACGTTGTTTGTCCATGAGAGATTTGGGTAGTTCCTGTTTCCTGGTTCCTTATTCCCTTCCCAGAGAAATGTTATGTGAGGTTCTACCTAAACTGACCCACTGATAAGACACAGACACAAATACACACATCTCATCGTCATATTGTTCCTCCATGTCCCTACAGGATGCTCCACCACCTCTCAGAAGCACCGTAACTTTGTCTCTGAGCCGATGGGAAACCGGTCTGTGAGGGACGTACCCGGGATCGGACCTGTACAGGGCCGCAGGCTAGAGGAGCAGGGCATTTACAGGCAAGTGCACTACATAGGAATACAGTGCCATTACCAGGCAAGTGCACTACATAGGAATACAGTGCCATTACCAGGTAGGTGCACTACATAGGAATACGGTGTAATTACCAGGTAGGTGCACTACATAGGAATACAGTGCCATTACCAGGCAAGTGCACTACATAGGAATACGGTGTAATTACCAGGTAGGTGCACTACATAGGAATACAGTGCCATTACCAGGTAGGTGCACTACATAGGAATACGGTGTAATTACCAGATAGGTGCACTACATAGGAATACGGTGTAATTACCAGGTAGGTGCACTACATAGGAATACGGTGCCATTACCAGGTAGGTGCACTACATAGGAATACGGTGTAATTACCAGGTAGGTGCACTACATGTGTATAAAGCCAAGTTATTGTTACTCATTGTGTATTTATTAATACTTTATAATTAAACTTTTCTATTATTTATCTATGTTCTCTCTCTCTGCATTGTTTAGATGTATTTCCCTGTTAGTTATGCACAGTTTCAGAATATGTAGAACATTCTGGGAACTTTACCAGAACAGTAAATGACCCAGTTTTGTCTCTCCCAGAGCTGACCAGATGTTGGGCCAGTACCTGGTGAGTGGTCGGGACCAGGGCCGGTTCCAGGGCTATCTGAAAAATACCACAGGGGCCAACGCCAAGCAACAAAGTGATGCCTACAATGGAATGAGAGACTGGACCGACAACAATATGTAGAGGAGAGCATTCACTCACTATCTCTGCTCCTTTCTGCTTTTCTTCTCCCTAACTAGGACTCTTCAGACCTACCTAGGTCAACTTTCATCGAAAGCACATCAGCGGATGGACATAATGTATTGATAAGTAATATTGAGTAATAATAAAGTTGATAGTTGTTTATAAGACACTGCACTTCCTTCTGTTCTTCTTGTCATGTTCTTCAACGGGGACCCTGTCCCCTGGGACCCTGTCCCCAGGTTAAAGTGATCGTTTTGGAATAAATCTGGAATTCACTTTTTGTTGTTTTTCTGCTGTTCTTAATAATGGCTGTAATTGTCTTAAGAGTCAACATATTGTTACTCCTTGTGGAGTAGCGGGAATTATCTTATTAACCTTAATCTTCAAGGTCCAATGAAGATGTTTTATTTTTCATATGTCAATATCAAATCATTTCTGGGTAACAATTAAGTACTTTACTGTGATTGTTTTTAACTCTCTGAGAGAGGTGCCTAAATGGAGGAGCCTAATGGGAGGGAACCTGAAAATTAGCTGCTATTGGCAGAGAGGAGAGAGGAGGGCAAACTCTCACTATTGGTGATGTCACCAGGCAAGCATGCTGACATTTCAGGCAGTATTTTCAGACAGGTCTTAGACTAAAAGGGCATTATCATAATGTTCACAATGTCACAGTATTATTCCAACCTCACAGTGTAGAAATATACCTGTAACTGCCAGAATAAAGGAAACGCCAGCAAAGAGTCTTAATAATAATAATTATAACTTTATTCGTTTAGCACGTTTCAATACAATTAACAAAGTACTTCACATCATAAAATAATGAAATAAAATATAGCCACGAGCTATACAGGGTTCACAGGATGACAGAAAGGACACAAGATCCGTTGGGTAACTGAACAACACGCTATCATGATGGGTAACTAAACAACACTCTAGCATGATGGGTAACTAAACAACACTCTATCATGATGGGTAACTAAACAACACTCTATCATGATGGGTAACTAAACAACACTCTATCATGATGGGTAACTAAACAACACTCTATCATGATGGGTAACTAAACAACACTCTATCATGATGGGTAACTAAACAACACTCTATCATGATGGGTAACTAAACAAAACTCTAGCATGATGGGTAACTAAACAACACTATCATGATGGGTAACTAAACAACACTATCATGTTGGGTAACTAAACAACACTCTAACATGATGGGTAACTAAACAAAATTCTATAATGATGGGTAACTAAACACCACTCTATCATGATGGGTAACTAAACAACACTCTATCATGATGGGTAACTAAACAACACTCTATCATGATGGGTAACTAAACAACACTCTATCATGATGGGTAACTAAACAACACTCTATCATGATGGGTAACTAAACAACACTCTATCATGATGGGTAACTAAACAACACTCTATCATGATGGGTAACTAAACAACATTCTATCATGATGGGTAACTAAACAACACTCTATCATGATGGGTAACTAAACAACACTCTATCATGATGGGTAACTAAACAACACTATCATGTTGGGTAACTAAACAACACTCTATCATGATGGGTAACTAAACAAAATTCTATAATGATGGGTAACTAAACACCACTCTATCATGATGGGTAACTAAACAACACTCTATCATGATGGGTAACTAAACAACACTCTATCATGATGGGTAACTAAACAACATTCTATCATGATGGGTAACTAAACAACACTCTATCATGATGGGTAACTAAACAACTCTCTATCATGATGGGTAACTAAACAAACACTATATCATGATGGGTAACTAAACAACATTCTATCATGATGGGTAACTAAAAACACTCTATCATGATGGGTAACTAAACAACTCTCTATCATGATGGGTAACTAAACAAACACTATATCATGATGGGTAACTAAACAACACTCTATCATGATGGGTAACTAAACAACACTCTATCATGATGGGTAACTAAACAACACACTATCATGATGGGTAACTAAACAACACTCTATCATGATGGGTAACTAAACAACACTCTATCATGATGGGTAACTAAACAACACTCTATCATGATGGGTAACTAAACAACACTCTATCATGATGGGTAACTAAACAACACTCTATCATGATGGGTAACTAAACAACATTCTATCATGATGGGTAACTAAACAACACTCTATCATGATGGGTAACTAAACAACACTCTATCATGATGGGTAACTAAACAACACTCTATCATGATTTGTAACTAAACAACATTCTATCATGATGGGTAACTAAACAACTGTTCGTCTTTAGACATAGTTTCGGGCTTTTATTTTGAGAAATGAAAACTTTGGGCACGTCAGACAGGCAGAAATTCAGGAAAATAGACTGTGAGCTAAGATTAATAGTAAACTGTTAAATATTTAACTAAGAGTTAGACCTGCTAATGCTGAGTTTTTATGGTTTCCACTCTAACTTCCTGTCTGGGCGTTTGGTTAAGGAAGTGAGTTTTGCTAGAGATAGCTTGAGCTGACAATGGACTTGGTGATACAAATCTAAAAGCTGGCATTCTTTAGACAAGATGTGATGTGTGTGACCCGAGATATTGAGAGCCTGGAAGAGTTTAGAACAATTTCTCATTGTGTCTGGGAAACTAAGCCAGGTTTGAAGCAAAACAACATCCTGTCCAGGACATGGACAAAGGTGGCTTATTGGAACGGTAGAAATGACTGACTAAGCATTTAGAGCCTATATAAGATTGCTGTTTTTTCATTATCAGCTAAGCTCTCGGCAAAACAACTTAGAGTGTGCGATCAACGGTTTTATCATTGCAAAAATTAATCATATAATTAATCAATGTTGAATGAAGATGATTGTTTGAAAAATTGTCCAAGTCTCTCTATGTACTTAAATTTCCACTACAACGGTCCGTCACGGGATGGTGTGTCACAGCATCATTTGACATCATTGGACTGAGCTTGTTGTCATTGCAGGCAATCTCAACGCCATGCGTTACAGGAAGACATCCTCCTCCCTCGTGTGGTACCCTTCCTGCAGGCTCATCCTGACATGACCCTCCAGCATGACAATGCCACCAGCCATACTGCTCGTTCTGTGCGTGATTTCCTACAAGACCGGAATGCCAGTGTTCTGCCAAGGCCAGCGAAGAGCCCGGATCTCAAACCCATTAAGCACGTCTGGGACCTGTTGGATTGGAGGGTGAGGGCTAGGGCTGGTGTACACTGCAGTACTTAATGCAGCTGGAGGCTACACCAGATACTGACTGTTAGTTTTTATTTTGACTCCCTTTGTTCAGGGACACATTATTCAGTTTCTGTTAGTCACATGTCTGTGGAACATGTTAAGTTTATGTCTCAGATGGTGTCTCTCTGTTTCTGTCTGGATGGATGGAGAGTTCAGTTCAATATAACTTGCTGAGGTGTCTCTCTGTCTTGTTTTTCTGTCTGCAGTCTACTGTTGTCAAAACACGGTAGCAAACAGTAGCGAAACATTTCCCAAAGGAAGCGTCATGCAACAAAAACCAAGAGTTTCTATTGGACAATTTCGTTCTGAAGGCCCCTCTCCCCGCGTTGTTAATTTTGTTTCCTTTTTGTTTCCTAGTGAACACACATTGAGCTCCACCTCCTCCTTCCTGAACAGAAACTAAGAGAAATGTTAAGTTATGATTTCCTGAAGATGGGTGGGGGCAAATGCAGCGTGTTTATAACAATCTGCCATTAACAACGCGGGGAGAGGGGCCTTCAGAACGAAATTGTCCAATAGAAACTCTTGGTTTTTGTTGCATGATGCTTCCTTTGGGAAATGTTTCGCTACTGTTTGCTACAGTGTTCAGACAACAGTAGACTGCAGACAGAAAAACAAGACAGAGAGACACCTCAGCAAGTTATATTGAACTGAACTCTCCCTCCATCCAGACAGAAACAGAGAGACACCTCGTCAAGTTATATTGAACTCTCCATCCTCCTTTTTTCTTAAAAATGATTACACAAACTTCTTGCAACCAATTTAATGTTATATATTTGGGGGATACAACCTTTCCAGCTCTGCCTATTTTGTTGTGAAGAGAGAGAATCATTAGATCATTTGTTTTGGTACCGTCCTTATGTAGCTAGTTTTGGTCGCAGATTCAGGAATGGCTGAAGATTTGTAATATTTACCTGGAGCTAACTCTGCAGACAGCACTTCTGGGTGAACTGGAAAGTCATAGTCAATCAATCGAAAATGTTATAATTATTGTAGAATTTTTTAAAAATCTTTCATTTACAATCCGTAGAAACAATGAGAATAGACACTTTTTTGAAACATCATTGCACTGTTGAACAATATATGGCAAATAGAAATCCAATATGAATGGTGTTAAGAGAGATAGATGGGAGGCTGACTGGAAATGACTAATAACAACAAGATAACTCATGTAAAACATAATGTGTCCTTATAACAACAAGATAACGCATGTAAAACATAGCGTGTCTGTAAAACATATTTAGGTTTTAAGAACTTTTGTGAAAGAGCCCAGTTTGAAAGATATGGCAAATAGAAATCTGATGGACATCAGAAATAGATGGGAGAGGTTGAGGGTAGAGGAAGGACATCCGTAATAGAGGTTGAGGGTAGAGGAAGGACATCAGTAATAGATGGTTGAGGGTAGTGGAAGGACATCAGTAATAGATGGTTGAGGGTAGAGGAAGGACATCAGTAATAGATGGTTGAGGGTAGAGGAAGGACATCAGAAATAGATGGGAGAGGTTGAGGGTAGAGGAAGGACATCAGTAATAGATGGGAGGGGGTAGAGGAAGGACATCCGTAATAGAGGTTGAGGGTAGAGGAAGGACATCAGTAATAGATGGTTGAGGGTAGAGGAAGGACATCAGTAATAGATGGTTGAGGGTAGAGGAAGGACATCAGTAATAGATGAGAGAGGTTGAGGGTAGAGGAAGAACATCAGTAATAGATGGTTGAGGGTAGAGGAAGGACATCAGTAATAGATGAGAGAGGTTGAGGGTAGAGGAAGGACATCAGTAATAGATGGTTGAGGGTAGAGGAAGGACATCAGTAATAGATGGTTGAGGATAGAGGAAGGACATCAGTAGTAGATGGGAGAGGTTGAGGGTAGAGGAAGGACATCAGTAATAGATGGGAGAGGGTAGAGGAAGGACATCAGTAATAGATGGGAGAGGTTGAGGGTAGAGGAAGGACATCAGTAATAGATGGGAGAGGGTAGAGGAAGGACATCAGTAATAGATAGGAGAGGGTAGAGGAAGGACATCAGTAATAGATGGTTGAGGGTAGAGGAAGGACATCAGTAATAGATGGTTGAGGGTAGAGGAAGGACATCAGTAATAGATGGGAGAGGTTGAGGGTAGAGGAAGGACATCAGTAATAGATGGGAGAGGTTGAGGGTAGAGGAAGGACAGGAGTAAAAACTAACATCATAAAACTATTGTAAATTAGACTCTATAAAATGTACATAATATGTGTAAGCTGAAAAGTTGTTGTCCAGCAGTTTTCTCCAAGTGGGGGTGGTAGGGTTGGAGGGTAATATAAAATAAAATAAAAGATCTTTGCAGGATGTAGCTTAGTTACATAACACTATTGTGAACCTACGGTCATTATTAGGTAACACTTTACAGTAAGGTAACATTTGTAAAGGGTTAATATAAGTAACAGTTATTGAATCATTTATAATATAATAACTAATGGTTATGGAATCATTTATAATAACTAACGGTTATGGAATCATTTATAATATAATAACTAACGGTTATGGAGTCATTTATAATATAATAACTAACGGTTATGGAATCATTTATAATAACTAACGGTTATGAATCATTTATAATAACCAACGGTTATGGAATCATTTATAATATAATAACTAACGGTTATGAATCATTTACAATACAATAACTAACGGTTAAGGAATATTTTATAAATGCATTGGGAACCATTATAAAATAGTTACCTTGGTCAAAATAGTGCGATAACTAGTCAGGGCCAAATAGTGAGCCACAATTTACATTGTGGTGGATATTTTAATCTTTAATAAAAGGATATTAACTTTAATAAAAACGTATCGATAAGGGAGCTGGTCACAATACACACACAAGTGAACAGAGTGAAAGCCCACTGGGTGGAGTGGAGCCTCTGGGTTATATACCATCTCAGGATAGGTCAGGAAAGGATAGGTCAGGATAGGTCAGGATAGGTCAGAACAGGTCAGGATAGGTCAGGATAGGATAGGTCAGGAAAGGTCAGGTCAGGATAGGTCAGGATAGGTCAGGATAGGTCAGGTCAGGATAGGTCAGGATAGGTCAGAACAGGTCAGGATAGGATAGGTCAGGATAGGTCAGGTCAGGATAGGTCAGGATAGGTCAGGTCATGATAGGTCAGGATAGGTCAGAACAGGTCAGGATAGGATAGGTCAGGATAGGTCAGGTCAGGATAGGTCAGGATAGGTCAGAACAGGTCAGGATAGGATAGGTCAGGATAGGTCAGGATAGGTCAGAACAGGTCAGGATAGGATAGGTCAGGATAGGTCAGGATAGGATAGGTCAGGATAGGTCAGGTCAGGATAGGTCAGGAAAGGTCAGGTCAGGATAGGTCAGGATAGGTCAGGTCAGGATAGGTCAGGATAGGTCA
This sequence comes from Oncorhynchus tshawytscha, assembly GCF_018296145.1. Taxonomy (NCBI): domain Eukaryota; kingdom Metazoa; phylum Chordata; class Actinopteri; order Salmoniformes; family Salmonidae; genus Oncorhynchus; species Oncorhynchus tshawytscha. Next base: position 51,566,933 of record NC_056458.1, on the reverse strand, counting down.
GAACAGGTCAGGATAGGATAGGTCAGTATAGGTCAGGTCAGGATAGGTCAGGATAGGTCAGGTCATGATAGGTCAGGCTAGGTCAGGATAGGTCAGGACAGGTCAGGATAGGTCAGGATAGGTCAGGTCAGGATAAGATAGGTCAGGATAGGTCAGGTCAGGATAGGATAGGTCAGGATAGGTCAGGATAGGTCAGGACAGGTCAGGATAGGTCAGGATAGGTCAGGACAGGTCAGGATAGGTCAGGGTAGGTCAGGTCAGGTCAGGATAGGTCAGGATAGGTCAGGGTAGGTCAGGACAGGTCAGGAAAGGTCAGGATAGGTCAGGTCAGGATAGGTCAGGATAGGTCAGGGTAGGTCAGGACAGGTCAGGAAAGGTCAGGAAAGGTCAGGATAGGTCAGGTCAGGATAGGTCAGGATAGGTCAGGATAGGTCAGGGTAGGTCAGGTCAGGTCAGGATAGGCCAGGATAGGTCAGGGTAGGTCAGGACAGGTCAGGAAAGGTCAGGATAGGTCAGGTCAGGATAGGTCAGGATAGGTCAGGATAGGTCAGGGTAGGTCAGGACAGGTCAGGAAAGGTCAGGATAGGTCAGGTCAGGATAGGTCAGGATAGGTCAGGTCAGGATAGGTCAGGATAGGTCAGGAAAGGTCAGGTCAGGATAGGATAGGTCAGGATAGGTCTGGACAGGTCATGATAGCTCAGGACAGGTCAGGATAGGTCAGGACAGGTCAGGATAGGTCAGAATAGGTCAGAATTGGTCAGGTCAGGACAGGATAGGTCAGGACAGGTCAGGATAGGTCAGGACAGGTCAGGATAGGTCAGAATAGGTCAGAATTGGTCAGGTCAGGACAGGATAGGTCAGGACAGGTCAGGATAGGTCAGGTCAGGATAGATCAGGATAGGTCTGGACAGGTCAGCATAGGTCAGGACTGGTCAGGACAGGTTAGGACAGGATGAGTGCCACCTCAGAGATGACGTGATTCCAAACACCAAGCCCACACGTCCTGTACCAGCACTTGGTCTCCAGTACAAATAACTTTTGGTTTTGTTCAGTACCAGTTCAGTACCAGTTCAGTACCACTTAAAAGGACATTTCCTGCTCCTTAGTCTCCACCCTGCTAAAAAGGAAGCCGGGGGAAAGAACAATCTCCCCCAAGGACCAAGGAGGGGTTGACTGACTCACAGACATTGTGGAGACAAGTGATTGGTTCCCCATTACTCACGCCATCCCTTCACATGATTTAGAATAGGTAAAGACATATTCACATATGGAAGCAATGTTGTAGTGCCCCTCCCTCCATGTTGTAGTGCCCCTCCCTCTATGTTGTAATGCCCCTCCCTCCATGTTGTAGTGCCCCTCCCTCCATGTTGTAGTGCCCCTCCCTCCATGTTGTAGTGCCCCTCCCTTGATGTTGTAGTGCCCCTCCCTCCATGTTGTAGTGCCCTCCCTCCATGTTGTAGTGCCCCTCCCTCCATGTTGTAGTGCCCCTCCCTCCATGTTGTAATGCCCTCCCTCCATGTTGTAGTGCCCCTCCCTCCATGTTGTAGTGCCCTCCCTCCATGTTGTAGTGCCCCTCCCTCCATGTTGTAGTGCCCCTCCCTCCATGTTGTAGTGCCCCTCCCTCCATGTTGTAGTGCCCCTCCCTCCATGTTGTAGTGCCCCTCCCTCCATGTTGTAATGCCCCTCCCTCCATGTTGTAGTGCCCCTCCCTCCATGTTGTAGTGCCCCTCCCTCCATGTTGTAGTGCCCTCCCTCCATGTTGTAGTGCCCCTCCCTCCATGTTGTAGTGCCCCTCCCTCCATGTTGTAGTGCCCCTCCCTCCATGTTGTAATGCCCCTCCCTCCATGTTGTAGTGCCCCTCCCTCCATGTTGTAGTGCCCCTCCCTCCATGTTGTAGTGCCCCTCCCTCCATGTTGTAGTGCCCCTCCCTCCATGTTGTAGTGCCCCTCCCTCCATGTTGTAGTGCCCCTCCCTCCATGTTGTAGTGCCCCTCCCTCCATGTTGTAATGCCCCTCCCTCCATGTTGTAGTGCCCCTCCCTCCATGTTGTAGTGCCCCTCCCTCCATGTTGTAGTGCCCCTCCCTCCATGTTGTAGTGCCCCTCCCTCCATGTTGTAGTGCCCCTCCCTCCATGTTGTAATGCCCCTCCCTCCATGTTGTAATGCCCCTCCCTCCATGTTGTAGTGCCCCTCCCTCCATGTTGTAGTGCCCCTCCCTCCATGTTGTAGTGCCCCTCCTCCATGTTGTAGTGCCCCTCCCTCCATGTTGTAGTGCCCCTCCCTCCATGTTGTAGTACCCCTCCCTCCATGTTGTAGTGCCCCTCCCTCCATGTTGTATTGCCCCTCCTCCATGTTGTAGTGCCCCTCCCTCCATGTTGTAATGCCCCTCCCTCTATGTTGTAGTGCCCCTCCCTCCATGTTGTAGTGCCCCTCCCTCCATGTTGTAGTGCCCCTCCCTCTATGTTGTAGTGCCCCTCCCTTGATGTTGTAGTGCCCCTCCCTCCATGTTGTAGTGCCCCTCCCTCCATGTTGTAGTGCCCCTCCCTCCATGTTGTAATGCCCCTCCCTCTATGTTGTAGTGCCCCTCCCTTGATGTTGTAGTGCCCCTCCCTCCATGTTGTAATGCCCCTCCCTCCATGTTGTAGTGCCCCTCCCTCCATGTTGTAGTGCCCCTCCCTCCATGTTGTAATGCCCCTCCCTCCATGTTGTAGTGCCCCTCCCTCCATGTTGTAGTGCCCCTCCCTCCATGTTGTAGTGCCCCTCCCTCCATGTTGTAGTGCCCCTCCCTCCATGTTGTAGTGCCCCTCCCTCCATGTTGTAATGCCCCTCCCTCCATGTTGTAGTGCCCCTCCCTCCATGTTGTAGTGCCCCTCCCTCCATGTTGTAGTGCCCCTCCCTCCATGTTGTAGTGCCCCTCCCTCCATGTTGTAGTGCCCCTCCCTCCATGTTGTAATGCCCCTCCCTCCATGTTGTAGTGCCCCTCCCTCCATGTTGTAGTGCCCCTCCCTCCATGTTGTAGTGCCCCTCCCTCCATGTTGTAGTGCCCCTCCCTCCATGTTGTAGTGCCCCTCCCTCCATGTTGTAGTGCCCCTCCCTCCATGTTGTAGTGCCCCTCCCTCCATGTTGTATTGCCCCTCCCTCCATGTTGTAGTGCCCCTCCCTCCATGTTGTAATGCCCCTCCCTCTATGTTGTAGTGCCACTCCCTCCATGTTGTAGTGCCCCTCCCTCCATGTTGTAGTGCCCCTCCCTCTATGTTGTAGTGCCCCTCCCTTGATGTTGTAGTGCCCCTCCCTCCATGTTGTAGTGCCCCTCCCTCCATGTTGTAGTGCCCCTCCCTCCATGTTGTAATGCCCCTCCCTCTATGTTGTAGTGCCCCTCCCTTGATGTTGTAGTGCCCCTCCTTCCATGTTGTAATGCCCCTCCCTCCATGTTGTAGTGCCCCTCCCTCCATGTTGTAGTGCCCCTCCCTCCATGTTGTAATGCCCCTCCCTCCATGTTGTAGTGCCCCTCCCTTCATGTTGTAATGCCCCTCCCTCCATGTTGTAGTGCCCCTCCCTCCATGTTGTAGTGCCCCTCCCTCCATTTTGTAGTGCCCCTCCCTCCATGTTGTAGTGCCCCTCCCTCCATGTTGTAGTGCCCCTCCCTCCATGTTGTAGTGCCCCTCCCTCCATGTTGTAGAGCCCCTCCCTCCATGTTGTAGTGCCCCTCCCTCCATGTTGTAGTGCCCCTCCCTCCATGTTGTAGTGCCCCTCCCTTCATGTTGTAATGCCCCTCCCTCCATGTTGTAGTGCCCCTCCCTCTATGTTGTAGTGCCCCTCCCTCCATGTTGTAGTGCCCCTCCCTCCATGTTGTAGTGCCCCTCCCTCCATGTAGTGGTGCCCCTCCCTCTATGTTGTAATGCCCCTCCCTCCATGTTGTAGTGCCCCTCCCTTCATGTTGTAATGCCCCTCCCTCCATGTTGTAGTGCCCCTCCCTCCATGTTGTAGTGCCCCTCCCTCCATGTTGTAGTGCCCCTCCCTCCATGTTGTAGTGCCCCTCCCTCCATGTTGTAGTGCCCCTCCCTCCATGTTGTAGTGCCCCTCCCTCCATGTTGTAGAGCCCCTCCCTCCATGTTGTAGTGCCCCTCCCTCCATGTTGTAGTGCCCCTCCCTCCATGTTGTAGTGCCCCTCCCTTCATGTTGTAGTGCCCCTCCCTTGATGTTGTAGTGCCCCTCCCTCCATGTTGTAGTGCCCCTCCCTCCATGTTGTAGTGCCCCTCCCTCCATGTTGTCATGCCCCTCCCTCTATGTTGTAGTGCCCCTCCCTCCATGTTGTAGTGCCCCTCCCTCCATGTTGTAATGCCCCTCCCTCTATGTTGTAGTGCCCCTCCCTTGATGTTGTAGTGCCCCTCCCTCTATGTTGTAGTGCCCCTCCCTCCATGTTGTAGTGCCCCTCCCTCCATGTTGTAGTGCCCCTCCCTCTATGTTGTAGTGCCCCTCCCTTGATGTTGTAGTGCCCCTCCCTCCATGTTGTAGTGCCCCTCCCTCCATGTTGTAATGCCCCTCCCTCCATGTTGTAGTGCCCCTCCCTCTATGTTGTAGTGCCCCTCCCTTGATGTTGTAGTGCCCCTCCCTCCATGTTGTAGTGCCCCTCCCTCCATGTTGTAGTGCCCCTCCCTCCATGTTGTAGTGCCCCTCCCTTGATGTTGTAGTGCCCCTCCCTCCATGTTGTAGTGCCCCTCCCTCCATGTTGTAATGCCCCTCCCTCCATGTTGTAGTGCCCCTCCCTCTATGTTGTAGTGCCCCTCCCTTGATGTTGTAGTGCCCCTCCCTCCATGTTGTAGTGCCCCTCCCTCCATGTTGTAGTGCCCCTCCCTCCATGTTGTAATGCCCCTCCCTCCATGTTGTAATGCCCCTCCCTCCATGTTGTAGTGCCCCTCCCTCCATGTTGTAGTGCCCCTCCCTCTATGTTGTAGTGCCCCTCCCTCCATGTTGTAGTGCCCCTCCCTCCATGTTGTAGTGCCCCTCCCTCCATGTTGTAGTGCCCCTCCCTTGATGTTGTAGTGCCCCTCCCTCCATGTTGTAGTGCCCCTCCCTCCATGTTGTAGTGCCCCTCCCTCTATGTTGTAGTGCCCCTCCCTCCATGTTGTAGTGCCCCTCCCTCCATGTTGTAGTGCCCCTCCCTTGATGTTGTAATGCCCCTCCCTCCATGTTGTAATGCCCCTCCCTCCATGTTGTAGTGCCCCTCCCTCCATGTTGTAGTGCCCCTCCCTCTATGTTGTAGTGCCCCTCCCTCCATGTTGTAGTGCCCCTCCCTCCATGTTGTAGTGCCCCTCCCTCCATGTTGTAGTGCCCCTCCCTCTATGTTGTAGTGCCCCTCCCTCCATGTTGTAGTGCCCCTCCCTCCATGTTGTAATGCCCCTCCCTCCATGTTGTAATGCCCCTCCCTCCATGTTGTAGTGCCCCTCCCTCCATGTTGTAGTGCCCCTCCCTTGATGTTGTAATGCCCCTCCCTCCATGTTGTAGTGCCCCTCCCTCCATGTTGTAGTGCCCCTCCCTCCATGTTGTAGTGCCCCTCCCTTGATGTTGTAGTGCCCCTCCCTCCATGTTGTAGTGCCCCTCCCTCCATGTTGTAGTGCCCCTCCCTCCATGTTGTAATGCCCCTCCCTCCATGTTGTAGTGCCCTCCCTCCATGTTGTAGTGCCCCTCCCTCCATGTTGTAGTGCCCCTCCCTCCATGTTGTAGTGCCCCTCCCTCCATGTTGTAGTGCCCCTCCCTCCATGTTGTAGTGCCCCTCCCTCCATGTTGTAGTGCCCCTCCCTCCATGTTGTAGTGCCCCTCCCTCCATGTTGTAGTGCCCCTCCCTCCATGTTGTAGTGCCCCTCCCTCCATGTTGTAGTGCCCCTCCCTCCATGTTGTAGTGCCCCTCCCTCCATGTTGTAGTGCCCCTCCCTCCATGTTGTAGTGCCCCTCCCTCCATGTTGTAGTGCCCCTCCCTCCATGTTGTAGTGCCCCTCCCTCCATGTTGTAGTGCCCCTCCCTCCATGTTGTAGTGCCCCTCCCTCCATGTTGTAGTGCCCCTCCCTCCATGTTGTAGTGCCCCTCCCTCCATGTTGTAGTGCCCTCCCTCCATGTTGTATTGCCCCTCCCTCCATGTTGTAGTGCCCCTCCCTCCATGTTGTAATGCCCCTCCCTCTATGTTGTAGTGCCCCTCCCTCCATGTTGTAGTGCCCTCCCTCCATGTTGTAGTGCCCCTCCCTCTATGTTGTAGTGCCCCTCCCTTGATGTTGTAGTGCCCCTCCCTCCATGTTGTAGTGCCCCTCCCTCCATGTTGTAGTGCCCCTCCCTCCATGTTGTAATGCCCCTCCCTCTATGTTGTAGTGCCCCTCCCTTGATGTTGTAGTGCCCCTCCCTTGATGTTGTAATGCCCCTCCCTCCATGTTGTAGTGCCCCTCCCTCCATGTTGTAGTGCCCCTCCCTCCATGTTGTAGTGCCCCTCCCTTGATGTTGTAGTGCCCCTCCCTCCATGTTGTAGTGCCCCTCCCTCCATGTTGTAGTGCCCCTCCCTCCATGTTGTAGTGCCCCTCCCTCCATGTTGTAGTGCCCCTCCCTCCATGTTGTAGTGCCCCTCCCTCCATGTTGTAGTGCCCCTCCCTCCATGTTGTAGTGCCCCTCCCTCCATGTTGTAGTGCCCCTCCCTCCATGTTGTAGTGCCCCTCCCTCCATGTTGTAGTGCCCCTCCCTCCATGTTGTAGTGCCCCTCCCTCCATGTTGTAGTGCCCCTCCCTCCATGTTGTAGTGCCCCTCCCTCCATAGTGCCCCTCCCTCCATGTGTGTGCCCCTCCCTCCTGCCCCTCCCTCCATGTTGTAGTGCCCCTCCCTCCATGTTGTAGTGCCCCTCCCTCCATGTTGTAGTGCCCCTCCCTCCATGTTGTAGTGCCCTCCCTCCATGTTGTAGTGCCCCTCCCTCCATGTTGTAGTGCCCCTCCCTCCCCCTCCCTCCATGTTGTAGTGCCCCTCCCTCCATGCCCCTCCCTCCATGTTGTAGTGCCCCTCCCTCCATGTTGTAGTGCCCCTCCCTCCATGTTGAAGCGCCCCTCCCTCAATGTCCCAACCTGTTGTAGTTCTTTTTACTCCCAGATCTGTTTGTGTTGCATTTTCAACTCAAGAAGTATAACTATGTTGGGATTAGGATAGTTCCTAATCTCGGTTAACCTCAAATTGAAGTATTTACGTTGTTTGTCCATGAGAGATTTGGGTAGTTCCTGTTTCCTGGTTCCTTATTCCCTTCCCAGAGAAATGTTATGTGAGGTTCTACCTAAACTGACCCACTGATAAGACACAGACACAAATACACACATCTCATCGTCATATTGTTCCTCCATGTCCCTACAGGATGCTCCACCACCTCTCAGAAGCACCGTAACTTTGTCTCTGAGCCGATGGGAAACCGGTCTGTGAGGGACGTACCCGGATCGGACCTGTACAGGGCCGCAGGCTAGAGGAGCAGGGCATTAACAGGCAAGTGCACTACATAGGAATACAGTGCCATTACCAGGCAAGTGCACTACATAGGAATACAGTGCCATTACCAGGTAGGTGCACTACATAGGAATACGGTGTAATTACCAGGTAGGTGCACTACATAGGAATACGGTGTAATTACCAGGTAGGTGCACTACATAGGAATACGGTGTAATTACCAGGTAGGTGCACTACATAGGAATACGGTGTAATTACCAGGTAGGTGCACTACATAGGAATACGGTGTAATTACCAGGTAGGTGCACTACATGTGTATAAAGCCAAGTTATTGTTACTCATTGTGTATTTATTAATACTTTATAATTAAACTTTTCTATTATTTATCTATGTTCTCTCTCTCTGCATTGTTTAGATGTATTTCCCTGTTAGTTATGCACAGTTTCAGAATATGTAGAACATTCTGGGAACTTTACCAGAACAGTAAATGACCCAGTTTTGTCTCTCCCAGAGCTGACCAGATGTTGGGCCAGTACCTGGTGAGTGGTCGGGACCAGGGCCGGTTCCAGGGCTATCTGAAAAATACCACAGGGGCCAACGCCAAGCAACAAAGTGATGCCTACAATGGAATGAGAGACTGGACCGACAACAATATGTAGAGGAGAGCATTCACTCACTATCTCTGCTCCTTTCTGCTTTTCTTCTCCCTAACTAGGACTCTTCAGACCTACCTAGGTCAACTTTCATCGAAAGCACATCAGCGGATGGACATAATGTATTGATAAGTAATATTGAGTAATAATAAAGTTGATAGTTGTTTATAAGACACTGCACTTCCTTCTGTTCTTCTTGTCATGTTCTTCAACGGGGACCCTGTCCCCAGGTTAAAGTGATCGTTTTGGAATAAATCTGGAATTCACTTTTTGTTGTTTTTCTGCTGTTCTTAATAATGGCTGTAATTGTCTTAAGAGTCAACATATTGTTACTCCTTGTGGAGTAGCAGGGAATTATCTTATTAACCTTAATCTTCAAGGTCCAATGAAGATGTTTTATTTTTTCATATGTCAATATCAAATCATTTCTGGGTAACAATTAAGTACTTTACTGTGATTGTTTTTAACTCTCTGAGAGAGGTGCCTAAATGGAGGAGCCTAATGGGAGGGAACCTGAAAATTAGCTGCTATTGGCAGAGAGGAGAGAGGAGGGCAAACTCTCACTATTGGTGATGTCACCAGGCAAGCATGCTGACATTTCAGGCAGTATTTTCAGACAGGTCTTAGACTAAAAGGGCATTATCATAATGTTCACAATGTCACAGTATTATTCCAACCTCACAGTGTAGAAATATACCTGTAACTGCCAGAATAAAGGAAACGCCAGCAAAGAGTCTTAATAATAATAATTATAACTTTATTCGTTTAGCACGTTTCAATACAATTAACAAAGTACTTCACATCATAAAATAATGAAATAAAATATAGCCACGAGCTATACAGGGTTCACAGGATGACAGAAAGGACACAAGATCCGTTGGGTAACTGAACAACACGCTATCATGATGGGTAACTAAACAACACTCTAGCATGATGGGTAACTAAACAACTCTCTATCATGATGGGTAACTAAACAACACTCTATCATGATGGGTAACTAAACAACACTCTATCATGATGGGTAACTAAACAACATTCTATCATGATGGGTAACTAAACAACACTCTATCATGATGGGTAACTAAACAACACACTATCATGATGGGTAACTAAACAACACTCTATAATGATGGGAAACTAAACAACACTCTATCATGATGGGTAACTAAACAACACTCTATCATGATGGGTAACTAAACAACACTATCATGATGGGTAACTAAACAACACTCTATCATGATGGGTAACTAAACAACACTCTATCATGATGGGTAACTAAACAACACTCTATCATGATGGGTAACTAAACAACACTCTATCATGATGGGTAACTAAACAACACTCTATCATGATGGGTAACTAAACAACACTCTATCATGATGGGTAACTAAACAACACTCTATCATGATGGGTAACTAAACAAAACTCTAGCATGATGGGTAACTAAACAAAATTCTATAATGATGGGTAACTAAACACCACCCTATTATGATGGGTAACTAAACAACAATCTATCATGATGGGTAACTAAACAACACTATCATGTTGGGTAACTAAACAACACTCTATCATGATGGGTAACTAAACAACATTCTATCATGATGGGTAACTAAACAAACACTCTATCATGATGGGTAACTAAACAACACTATCATGATGGGTAACTAAACAACACTCTATCATGATGGGTAACTAAACAACACTCTATCATGATGGGTAACTAAACAAAACTCTAGCATGATGGGTAACTAAACAACACTATCATGATGGGTAACTAAACAACACTCTATCATGATGGGTGACTAAACAACACTATCATGATGGGTAACTAAACAACACTCTATCATGATGGTTAACTAAACAACACTATCATGATGGGTAACTACACAACACTATCATGTTGGGTAACTAAACAACACTCTATCATGATGGGTAACTAAACAAAATTCTATCACGATGGGTAACTAAACAACATTCTATCACGATGGGTAACTAAACAACACTCTATCATGATGGGTAAATAAACAAACAGTCTATCATGATGGGTAACTAAACAACACTCTATCATGATGGGTAACTAAACAAAATTCTATCACGATGGGTAACTAAACAACATTCTATCACGATGGGTAACTAAACAACACTCTATCATGATGGGTAACTAAACAACAGTCTATCATGATGGGTAACTAAACAACACTATCATGATGGGTAACTAAACAACACTCTGTCATGATGGGTAACTAAACAACACTCTGTAATGATGGGTAACTAAACAACATTCTCTCATGATGGGTAACTAAACAACATTCTATCATGATGGGTAACTAAATAACACTCTATCATGATGGATAACTAAACAACACTCTATCATGATGGGTAACTAAACAACACTCTATCATGATGGGTAACTAAACAACACTCTATCATGATGGGTAACTAAACAACACTCTATCATGATGGGTAACTAAACAACACTCTATCATGATGGGTAACTAAACAAACACTCTATCATGATGGGTAACTAAACAACACTCTATCATGATGGGTAACTAAACAACACTCTATCATGATGGGTAACTAAACAACACTCTATCATGATGGGTAACTAAACAACACTCTATCATGATGGGTAACTAAACAACACTCTATCATGATGGGTAACTAAACAACACTCTGTCATGATGGGTAACTAAACAACATTCTATCATGATGGGTAACTAAACAACATTCTATAATGATGGGTAACTAAACGACTCTCTATCATGATGGGTAACTAAACAACACTCTATCATGATGGGTAACTAAACAAACACTCTATCATGATGGGTAACTAAACAACACTCTATCATGATGGGTAACTAAACAACACTATCATGATGGGTAACTAAACAACTCTCTGTCATGATGGGTAACTAAACAACACTATCATGATGGGTAACTAAACTTTAAACAATGCTACCCACATTATTCATCTCATATGCATACGTATATACTGTCCTCTATATCATCGACTGCATCCTTATGTAATACATGATGGGTAGCCACTTTAAACACTTTGTTTACATACTCATCTCATATGTATATACTGTACTCGATACCATCTACTGTATCTTGCCTATGCTGCTCTGTACCATCACTCATTCATATATCCTTATGTACATATTCTTTATCCCCTTACACTGTGTATAAGACAGTAGTTTTGGAATTGTTAGTTAGATTACTTGTTGGTTATTACTGCATTGTCGGAACTAAAAGCACAAGCATTTCGCTAAACATTAACATCTGCTAACCATGTGTATGTGACAAATAAATTTGATTTGATTTGATTTAAACAACACTCTATCATGATGGGTAACTAAACAACACTCTATCATGATGGGTAACTAAACAACACTCTAGCATGATGGGTAACTAAACAACACTATCATGATGGGTAACTAAACAGCACTATCATGTTGGGTAACTAAACAACACTCTATCATGATGGGTAACTAAACAACACTCTGTCATGATGGGTAACTAAACAACATTCTATCATGATGGGTAACTAAACAACATTCTATAATGATGGGTAACTAAACGACTCTCTATCATGATGGGTAACTAAACAACACTCTATCATGATGGGTAACTAAACAAACACTCTATCATGATGGGTAACTAAACAACACTCTATCATGATGGGTAACTAAACAACACTATCATGATGGGTAACTAAACAACTCTCTGTCATGATGGGTAACTAAACAACACTATCATGATGGGTAACTAAACTTTAAACAATGCTACCCTATATAATGTTACTTACCCTACATTATTCATCTCATATGCATACGTATATACTGTCCTCTATATCATCGACTGCATCCTTATGTAATACATGTATCACTAGCCACTTTAACTATGCCACTTTGTTTACATACTCATCTCATATGTATATACTGTACTCGATACCATCTACTGTATCTTGCCTATGCTGCTCTGTACCATCACTCATTCATATATCCTTATGTACATATTCTTTATCCCCTTACACTGTGTATAAGACAGTAGTTTTGGAATTGTTAGTTAGATTACTTGTTGGTTATTACTGCATTGTCGGAACTAAAAGCACAAGCATTTCGCTACACTCGCATTAACATCTGCTAACCATGTGTATGTGACAAATAAATTTGATTTGATTTGATTTAAACAACACTCTATCATGATGGGTAACTAAACAACACTCTATCATGATGGGTAACTAAACAACACTCTAGCATGATGGGTAACTAAACAACACTATCATGATGGGTAACTAAACAGCACTATCATGTTGGGTAACTAAACAACACTCTATCACGATGGGTAACTAAACAAAATTCTATCACGATGGGTAACTAAACAACATTCTATCACGATGGGTAACTAAACAACACTCTATCATGTTGGGTAACTAAACAACACTCTATCATGTTGGGTAACTAAACAACACTCTATCATGATGGGTAACTAAACAACACTCTAGCATGATGGGTAACTAAACAACACTATCATGATGGGTAACTAAACAACACTATCATGTTGGGTAACTAAACAACACTCTATCATGATGGGTAACTAAACAACATTCTATCACGATGGGTAACTAAACAACACTCTATCATGATGGGTAACTAAACAACACTCTATCATGATGGGTAACTAAACAAACACTCTATCATGATGGGTAACTAAACAACACTATCATGATGGGTAACTAAACAACACTCTATCATGATGGGTAACTAAACAAACACTCTATCATGATGGGTAACTAAACAACACTCTATCATGATGGGTAACTAAACAACACTCTATCAGGATGGGTAACTAAACAACACTCTGGCATGATGGGTAACTAAACAACACTCTATCATGATGGGTAACTAAACAACACTATCATGATGGGTAACTAAACAACACTATCATGATGGGTAACTAAACAACACTATCATGATGGGTAACTAAACAACACTATCATGATGGGTAACTAAACAACACTATCATGATGGGTAACTAAACAACACTCTATCATGATGGGTAACTAAACAACACTCTATCATGATGGGTAACTAAACAACACTCTATCATGATGGGTAACTAAACAACACTATCATGATGGGTAACTAAACAACACTCTATCATGATGGGTAACTAAACAACACTCTGTCATGATGGGTAACTAAACGACTCTCTATCATGATGGGTAACTAAACAACACTCTATCATGATGGGTAACTAAACAAACACTCTATCATGATGGGTAACTAAACAACACTCTATCATGATGGGTAACTAAACAACACTATCATGATGGGTAACTAAACAACTCTCTATCATGATGGGTAACTAAACAACACTATCATGATGGGTAACTAAACAACACTATCATGTTGGGTAACTAAACAACACTCTATCATGATGGGTAACTAAACAAAATTCTATCATGATGGGTAACTAAACAACACTCTATCATGATGGGTAACTAAACAACACTCTAGCATGATGGGTAACTAAACAACACTATCATGATGGGTAACTAAACAACACTATCATGTTGGGTAACTAAACAACACTCTATCATGATGGGTAACTAAACAACATTCTATCACCATGGGTAACTAAACAACACTCTAGCATGATGGGTAACTAAACAACACTCTATCATGATGGGTATCTAAACAACACTCTATCATGATGGGTAACTAAACAACACTCTATCATGATTTGTAACTAAACAACATTCTATCATGATGGGTAACTAAACAACATTCTATCATGATGGGTAACTAAACAACACTCTATCATGATGGGTAACTAAACAACACTATCATGATGGGTAACTAAACAACACTATCATGATGGGTAACTAAACAACACTCTATCATGATGGGTAACTAAACAACACTCTATCATGATGGGTAACTAAACAACATTCTATCATGATGGGTAACTAAACAACACTATCATGATGGGTAACTAAACAACACTCTATCATGATGGGTAACTAAACAACACTCTATCATGATGGGTAACTAAACAACACTCTATCATGATGGGTAACTAAACAACACTATCATGATGGGTAACTAAACAACACTCTATCATGATGGGTAACTAAACAACACTATCATGATGGGTAACTAAACAACACTCTATCATGATGGGTAACTAAACAACACTCTATCATGATGGGTAACTAAACAACACTCTATCATGATGGGTAACTAAACAACACTCTATCATGATGGGTAACTAAACAACACTCTATCATGATGGGTAACTAAACAACACTCTATCATGATGGGTAACTAAACAACACTCTATCATGATGGGTAACTAAACAACACTCTATCATGATGGGTAACTAAACAACACTCTATCATGATGGGTAACTAAACAACACTCTATCATGATGGGTAACTAAACAACACTCTATCATGATGGGTAACTAAACAACACTCTATCATGATGGGTAACTAAACAACACTCTATCATGATGGGTAACTAAACAACACTCTATCATGATGGGTAACTAAACAACACTCTATCATGATGGGTAACTAAACAACACTCTATCATGATGGGTAACTAAACAACACTCTATCATGATGGGTAACTAAACAACACTATCATGATGGGTAATATAAACAACACTCTATCATGATGGGTAACTAAATAACACTATCATGATGGGTAACTAAACAACACTCTATCATGATGGGTAACTAAACAACACTCTATCATGATGGGTAACTAAACAACACTCTATCATGATGGGTAACTAAACAACACTCTATCATGATGGGTAACTAAACAACACTCTATCATGATGGGTAACTAAACAACACTCTATCATGATGGGTAACTAAACAACACTCTATCATGATGGGTAACTAAACAAACACTCTATCATGATGGGTAACTAAACAACACTCTATCACGATGGGTAACTAAACAACATTCTATCATGATGGGTAACTAAACAACACTATCATGATGGGTAACTAAACAACACTATCATGATGGGTAACTAAACAACACTCTATCATGATGGGTAACTAAACAACACACTATCATGATGGGTAACTAAACAACATTCTATCATGATGGGTAACTAAACAACATTCTAGCATGATGGGTAACTAAAAACACTCTATCATGATGGGTAACTAAACAAAACACTCTATCATGATGGGTAACTAAACAACACTCTATCATGATGGGTAACTAAACAACACTCTATCATGATGGGTAACTAAACAACACTCTATCATGATGGGTAACTAAACAACACTATCATGATGGGTAACTAAACAACACTATCATGATGGGTAACTAAACAACACTCTATCATGATGGGTAACTAAACAACACTCTATCATGATGGGTAACTAAACAACACTCTATCATGATGGGTAACTAAACAAACATTCTATCATGATGGGTAACTAAACAACATTCTATCATGATGGGTAACTAAACAACACTCTATCATGATGGGTAACTAAACAACACTCTATCATGATGGGTAACTAAACAACACTCTATCATGATGGGTAACTAAACAACACTCTATCATGATGGGTAACTAAACAACACTCTATCATGATGGGTAACTAAACAACACTATCATGATGGGTAACTAAACAACACTATCATGTTGGGTAACTAAACAACACTCTATCATGATGGGTAACTAAACAACACTCTATCATGATGGGTAACTAAACAACACTCTATCATGATGGGTAACTAAACAACACTATCATGATGGGTAACTAAACAGCACTATCATGTTGGGTAACTAAACAACACTCTATCATGATGATGGGTAACTAAACAACACTATCATGTTGGGTAACTAAACACCACTCTATCATGATGGGTAACTAAACAACACTCTATCATGATGGGTAACTAAACAACACTCTATCATGATGGGTAACTAAACAACACTCTATCATGATGGGTAACTAAACAACACTCTATCATGATGGGTAACTAAACAACACTATCATGATGGGTAACTAAACAACACTCTATCATGATGGGTAACTAAACAACACTCTATCATGATGGGTAACTAAACAACACTCTATCATGATGGGTAACTAAACAACATTCTATCATGATGGGTAACTAAACAACATTCTATCATGATGGGTAACTAAACGACTCTCTATCATGATGGGTAACTAAACAACACTCTATCATGATGGGTAACTAAACAAACACTCTATCATGATGGGTAACTAAACAACACTCTATCATGATGGGTAACTAAACAACACTATCATGATGGGTAACTAAACAACTCTCTGTCATGATGGGTAACTAAACAACACTATCATGATGGGTAAACTTTAAACAACACCCTATCATGATGGGTAACTACATTATTCATCTCAATGCACTCATCATGATGGGTAATACAAACAACTTTCTATCATGATGGGTAACTAAACAACACTCTATCATGATGGGTAACTAAACAACATTCTTTATCTACATGATAAGGTAGTTTGAATTGTTAGTTAGATTACTTGTTGGTTATTACTGCATTGTCGGAACTAAAAACACTATCATGATGGGTACACTCGCATTAACACTAAACCATGTCTATCATGATGGGTAACTAAACAACACTCTATCATGATGGGTAACTAAACAACACTCTATCATGATGGGTAACTAAACAACACTCTAGCATGATGGGTAACTAAACAACACTCTATCATGATGGGTAACTAAACAACACTATCTGGGTAATAAACAACACTCTATCATGATGGGTAACTAAACAACACTCTGTCATGATGGGTCTAAACAACATTCTATCATGATGGGTAACTAAACAAACATGGGTAACTACTCTCTATCATGATGGGTAACTAAACAACACTCTATCATGATGGGTAACTAAACAAACACTCTATCATGATGGGTAACTAAACAACACTCTATCATGATGGGTAACTAAACAACACTATCATGATGGGTAACTAAACAACTCTCTGTCATGATGGGTAACTAAACAACACTATCATGATGGGTAACTAAACTTTAAACAATGCTACCCATGATGTTACTTACCCTACATTATTCAAATGCATACGTATATACTGTCTCTATATCATCGATGCATCCTTATGTAACTACAATCACTAGCCACTTTAACTATGCCACTTTGATCTCATATGTATATACTAAACTCGATACCATCTACTGTATCTTGCCTATGCTGCTCTGTACCATCACTCATTCATATATCCTTATGTACATATTCTTTATCCCCTTACACTATAAGACAGTAGTTTTGGAATTGTTAGTTAGATTACTTGTTGGTTATTACTGCATTGTCGGAACTAAAAGCACAAGCATTTCTATCATTAACATCTGCTAACCATGGTGACAAATAAATTTGATTTGATTTGATTTAAACAACACTCTATCATGATGGGTAACTAAACACCACTATCATGATGGGTAACTAAACACCACTCTAGCATGATGGGTAACTAAACAACACTATCATGATGGGTAACTACACAACATTATCATGTTGGGTAACTAAACAACACTCTATCATGATGGGTAACTAAACAAAATTCTATCACGATGGGTAACTAAACAACATTCTATCACGATGGGTAACTAAACAACACTCTATCATGATGGGTAAATAAACAAACAGTCTATCATGATGGGTAACTAAACAACACTCTATCATGATGGGTAACTAAACAACACTCTATCATGATGGGTAACTAAACAACACTATCATGATGGGTAACTAAACAACACTATCATGTTGGGTAACTAAACAACACTCTATCATGATGGGTAACTAAACAACATTCTATCATGATGGGTAACTAAAAACACTCTATCATGATGGGTAACTAAACAACTCTATCATGATGGGTAACTAAACAAACACACCTATCATGATGGGTAACTAAACAACACTCTATCATGATGGGTAACTAAACAACACTCTATCATGATGGGTAACTAAACAAACACTCTATCATGATGGGTAACTAAACAACACTCTATCATGATGGGTAACTAAACAACACTCTATCATGATGGGTAACTAAACAACACTCTGGCATGATGGGTAACTAAACAACACTCTATCATGATGGGTAACTAAACAACACTATCTAAACAACACTCTATCATGATGGGTAACTAAACAACACTATCATGATGGGTAACTAAACAACACTCTATCATGATGGGTAACTAAACAACACTCTATCATGATGGGTAACTAAACAACACTCTATCATGATGGGTAACTAAACAACTCTCTATCATGATGGTAACTAAACAAACACTCTATCATGATGGGTAACTAAACAACACTCTATCATGATGGGTAACTAAACAACATTCTATCATGATGGGTAACTAAACAACACTATCATGATGGGTAACTAAACAACACTATCATGATGGGTAACTAAACAACACTCTGTCATGATGGGTAACTAAACAACACTCTGTCATGATGGGTAACTAAACAACATTCTCTCATGATGGGTAACTAAACAACATTCTATCATGATGGGTAGCTAAACAACACTCTATCATGATGGGTAACTAAACAAACACTCTATCATGATGGGTAACTAAACAACACTCTATCATGATGGGTAACTAAACAACACTCTATCATGATGGGTAACTAAACAACACTCTATCATGATGGGTAACTAAACAACACTATCATGTTGGGTAACTAAACAACACTCTATCATGATGGGTAACTAAACAACACTCTATCATGATGGGTAACTAAACAACACTCTATCATGATGGGTAACTAAACAACACTCTATCATGATTGGTAACTAAACAACACTCTATCATGATGGGTAACTAAACAAAATTATATCATGATTGGTAACTAAACAACACTATCATGATGGGTAACTAAACAACACTCTGTCATGATGGGTAACTAAACAACACTCTGTCATGATGGGTAACTAAACAACACTCTATCATGATGGGTAACTAAACAACACTCTATCATGATGGGTAACTAAACAACACTATCATGATGGGTAACTAAACAACACTATCATGATGGGTAACTAAACAACACTCTATCATGATGGGTAACTAAACAACACTCTATCATGATGGGTAACTAAACAACATTCTATCATGATGGGTAACTAAACAACACTATCATGATGGGTAACTAAACAACACTCTATCATGATGGGTAACTAAACAACACTCTATCATGATGGGTAACTAAACAACATTCTATCATGATGGGTAACTAAACAACACTATCATGATGGGTAACTAAACAACACTCTATCATGTTGGGTAACTAAACAACACTCTATCATGATGGGTAACTAAACAACACTCTATCATGATGGGTAACTAAACAACACTCTATCTATACATGATGGGTAACTAAACAACACTATCATGATGGGTAACTAAACAACACTATCATGATGGGTAACTAAACAACACTCTATCATGATGGGTAACTAAACAACACTCTATCATGATGGGTAACTAAACAACACTCTATCATGATGGGTAACTCTATCATGATGGGTAACTAAACAACACTCTATCATGATGGGTAACTAAACAACACTCTATCATGATGGGTAACTAAACAACACTCTATCATGATGGGTAACTAAACAACACTCTATCATGATGGGTAACTAAACAAACAGTCTATCATGATGGGTAACTAAACAACACTCTATCATGATGGGTAACTAAACAACATTCTATCACGATGGGTAACTAAACAACATTCTATCACGATGGGTAACTAAACAACACTCTATCATGATGGGTAACTAAACAAACAGTCTATCATGATGGGTAACTAAACAACATTCTATCACGATGGGTAACTAAACAACACTCTATCATGATGGGTAACTAAACAACATTCTATCATGATGGGTAACTAAACAACACTCTATCATGATGGGTAACTAAACAACACTATCATGATGGGTAACTAAACAACACTATCATGATGGGTAACTAAACAACACTCTATCATGATGGGTAACTAAACAACACTCTATCATGATGGGTAACTAAACAACACTATCATGATGGGTAACTAAACAACACTATCATGATGGGTAACTAAACAACACTCTATCATGATGGGTAACTAAACAACATTCTATCATGATGGGTAACTAAACAACATTCTATCATGATGGGTAACTAAACAACACTCTATCATGATGGGTAACTAAACAACACTCTATCATGATGGGTAACTAAACAACACTCTATCATGATGGGTAACTAAACAACACTCTATCATGATGGGTAACTAAACAACATTCTATCATGATGGGTAACTAAACAACACTATCATGATGGGTAACTAAACAACATTCTATCATGATGGGTAACTAAACAACATTCTAGCATGATGGGTAACTAAAAAACACTCTATCATGATGGGTAACTAAACAACACTCTATCATGATGGGTAACTAAACAACACTCTATCATGATGGGTAACTAAACAACACTCTATCATGATGGGTAACTAAACAACACTCTATCATGATGGGTAACTAAACAACACTCTATCATGATGGGTAACTAAACAAACACTCTATCATGTTGGGTAACTAAACAAACACTCTATCATGTTGGGTAACTAAACAACACTATCATGATGGGTAACTAAACAACACTCTATCATGATGGGTAACTAAACAACACTATCATGATGGGTAATATAAACAACACTCTATCATGATGGGTAACTAAATAACACTATCATGATGGGTAACTAAACAACACTCTATCATGATGGGTAACTAAACAACACTCTATCATGATGGGTAACTAAACAACACTCTATCATGATTTGTAACTAAACAACATTCTATCATGATGGGTAACTAAACAACATTCTATCATGATGGGTAACTAAACAACACTCTATCATGATGGGTAACTAAACAACACTCTATCATGATGGGTAACTAAACAAACACTCTATCATGATGGGTAACTAAACAAAATTCCATAATGATGGGTAACTAAACAACACTCTATCATGATGGGTAACTAAACAACACACTATCATGATGGGTAACTAAACAAAACTCTATCATGATGGGTAACTAAACAACACTATCATGATGGGTAATCTAAACAACACTCTATCATGATGGGTAACTAAACAACTAAACAACATTCTATCATGATGGGTAACTAAAAAACACTCTATCATGATGGGTAACTAAACAAACACTATATCATGATGGGTAACTAAACAACACTCTATCATGATGGGTAACTAAACAACACTCTATCATGATGGGTAACTAAACAACACTCTATCATGATGGGTAACTAAACAACACTATCATGATGGGTAACTAAACAACACTATCATGATGGGTAACTAAACAACACTCTATCATGATGGGTAAATAAACAAAACAGTCTATCATGTGGGTAACTAAACAACACTCTATCATGATGGGTAACTAAACAAAATTCTATCACGATGGGTAACTAAACAACATTCTATCACGATGGGTAACTAAACAACACTCTATCATGATGGGTAACTAAACAACACTCTATCATGATGGGTAACTAAACAACACTCTATCATGATGGGTAACTAAACAACACTATCATGATGGGTAACTAAACAACACTCTATCATGATGGGTAACTAAACAACACTATCATGATGGGTAACTAAACAACACTCTATCATGATGGGTAACTAAACAACATTCTATCATGATGGGTAACTAAACAACACTCTATCATGATGGGTAACTAAACAACACTCTATCATGATGGGTAACTAAACAAACACTATCATGATGGGTAACTAAACAACACTCTATCATGATGGGTAACTAAACAACACTCTATCATGATGGGTAACTAAACAACACTCTATCATGATGGGTAACTAAACAACACTCTATCATGATGGGTAACTAAACAACACTCTATGATGGGTAACTAAACAACACTCTATCATGATGGGTAACTAAACAACACTCTATCATGATGGGTAACTAAACAACACTATCATGATGGGTAATATAAACAACACTCTATCATGATGGGTAACTAAATAACACTATCATGATGGGTAACTAAACAACACTCTATCATGATGGGTAACTAAACAACATTCTATCATGATGGGTAACTAAACAACATTCTATCATGATGGGTAACTAAACAACACTCTATCATGATGGGTAACTAAACAAACACTCTATCATGATGGGTAACTAAACAACATTCTATCATGATGGGTAACTAAACAACTCTCTATCATGATGGATAACTAAACAAACACTCTATCATGTTGGGTAACTAAACAACACTCTATCATGATGGGTAACTAAACAACATTCTATCATGATGGGTAACTAAACAACACTATCATGATGGGTAACTAAACAACACTATCATGATGGGTAACTAAACAACACTCTATCATGATGGGTAACTAAACAACACTCTATCATGATGGGTAACTAAACAACATTCTATCATGATGGGTAACTAAACAACATTCTATCATGATGGGTAACTAAACAACACTCTATCATGATGGGTAACTAAACAAACACTCTATAATGTTGGGTAACTAAACAACACTATCATGATGGGTAACTAAACAACACTCTATCATGATGGGTAACTAAACAACACTATCATGATGGGTAACTAAACAACACTATCATGATGGGTAACTAAACAACACTCTATCATGATGGGTAACTAAACAACACTCTATCATGATGGGTAACTAAACAACACTCTATCATGATGGGTAACTAAACAACACACTATCATGATGGGTAACTAAACAACACTCTATCATGATGGGTAACTAAACAACACTCTATCATGATGGGTAACTAAACAACACTATCTAAACAACACTCTATCATGATGGGTAACTAAACAACACTATCATGATGGGTAACTAAACAACACTCTATCATGATGGGTAACTAAACAACACTCTAGCATGATGGGTAACTAAACAACACTCTATCATGATTTGTAACTAAACAACATTCTATCATGATGGGTAACTAAACAACATTCTATCATGATGGGTAACTAAACAACATTCTATCATGATGGGTAACTAAACAACACTCTATCATGATGGGTAACTAAACAAACACTCTATCATGTTGGGTAACTAAACAAACACTCTATCATGTTGGGTAACTAAACAACACTATCATGATGGGTAACTAAACAACACTCTATCATGATGGGTAACTAAACAACACTCTATCATGATGGGTAACTAAACAACACTCTATCATGATGGGTAACTAAACAACACTCTATCATGATGGGTAACTAAACAACACTATCATGATGGGTAACTAAACAACACTCTATCATGATGGGTAACTAAACAACACTCTATCATGATGGGTAACTAAACAACACTATCATGATGGGTAACTAAACAACACTATCATGATGGGTAACTAAACAACACTATCATGATGGGTAACTAAACAACACTATCATGTTGGGTAACTAAACAACACTCTATCATGATGGGTAACTAAACAACATTCTATCATGATGGGTAACTAAACAACTCTCTATCATGATGGATAACTAAACAAACACTCTATCATGTTGGGTAACTAAACAACACTCTATCATGATGGGTAACTAAACAACACTCTATCATGATGGGTAACTAAACAACACTCTATCATGATGGGTAACTAAACAACACTCTATCATGATGGGTAACTAAACAACACTCTATCATGATGGGTAACTAAACAACACTATCATGATGGGTAACTAAACAACACTCTATCATGATGGGTAACTAAACAACACTATCATGATGGGTAACTAAACAACACTATCATGATGGGTAACTAAACAACACTATCATGATGGGTAACTAAACAACACTCTATCATGATGGGTAACTAAACAACATTCTATCATGATGGGTAACTAAACAACACTATCATGATGGGTAACTAAACAACACTATCATGATGGGTAACTAAACAACACTCTATCATGATGGGTAACTAAACAACACTCTATCATGATGGGTAACTAAAAACATTCTATCATGATGGGTAACTAAACAACACTATCATGATGGGTAACTAAACAACACTCTATCATGATGGGTAACTAAACAACACTCTATCATGATGGGTAACTAAACAACACTCTATCATGATGGGTAACTAAACAACACTCTATCATGATGGGTAACTAAACAAAATTCTATCATGATGGGTAACTAAACAAAATTCTATCATGATGGGTAACTAAACAACATTCTATCATGATGGGTAACTAAACAACATTCTATCACGATGGGTAACTAAACAACACTCTATCACGATGGGTAACTAAACAACATTCTATCACGATGGGTAACTAAACAACACTCTATCATGATGGGTAACTAAACAAACAGTCTATCATGATGGGTAACTAAACAACACTCTATCATGATGGGTAACTAAACAACACTCTATCATGATGGGTAACTAAACAACATTCTATCACGATGGGTAACTAAACAACACTCTATCATGATGGGTAACTAAACAAACACTCTATCATGATGGGTAACTAAACAACACTCTATCATGATGGGTAACTAAACAACACTCTAGCATGATGGGTAACTAAACAACACTATCATGATGGGTAACTAAACAACACTCTATCATGATGGGTGACTAAACAACACTATCATGATGGGTAACTAAACAACACTCTATCATGATGGTTAACTAAACAACACTCTATCATGATGGGTAACTAAACAACACTCTATCATGATGGGTAACTAAACAACACTCTATCATGATTGGTAACTAAACAACACTCTATCATGATGGGTAACTAAACAAAATTATATCATGATGGGTAACTAAACAACTCTATCATGATGGGTAACTAAACAAACACTCTAATGTTGGGTAACTAAACAACACTCTATCATGATGGGTAACTAAAAACATTCTATCATGATGGGTAACTAAACAACACTATCATGATGGGTAACTAAACAACACTCTATCATGATGGGTAACTAAACAACATTCTATCATGATGGGTAACTAAACAACATTCTATCATGATGGGTAACTAAACAACATTCTATCATGATGGGTAACTAAACAACACTCTATCATGATGGGTAACTAAACAACATTCTATCATGATGGGTAACTAAACAAACACTCTATCATGATGGGTAACTAAACAACACTCTATCATGATGGGTAACTAAACAACACTATCATGATGGGTAACTAAACAACACTATCATGATGGGTAACTAAACAACACTATCATGATGGGTAACTAAACAACACTCTATCATGATGGGTAATCATGATGGGTAACTAAACAACACTCTATCATGATGGGTAACTAAACAACACTCTATCATGATGGGTAACTAAACAACACTCTATCATGATGGGTAACTAAACAACACTCTATCATGATGGGTAACTAAACAACACTCTATCATGATGGGTAACTAAACAAACTCTATCATGATGGGTAATAAACAACACTCTATCATGATGGGTAACTAAATAACACTATCATGATGGGTAACTAAACAACATTCTATCATGATGGGTAACTAAACAACATTCTATCATGATGGGTAACTAAACAACATTCTATCATGATGGGTAACTAAACAACATTCTATCATGATGGGTAACTAAACAACACTCTATCATGATGGGTAACTAAACAACACTCTATCATGATGGGTAACTAAACAACACTATCATGATGGGTAACTAAACAACACTATCATGATGGGTAACTAAACAACACTATCATGTTGGGTAACTAAACAACACTCTATCATGATGGGTAACTAAACAACATTCTATCATGATGGGTAACTAAACAACTCTCTATCATGATGGATAACTAAACAAACACTCTATCATGTTGGGTAACTAAACAACACTATCATGATGGGTAATCTAAACAACACTCTATCATGATGGGTAACTAAACAACACTCTATCATGATGGGTAACTAAACAACACTCTATCATGATGGGTAACTAAACAACACTCTATCATGATGGGTAACTAAACAACACTCTATCATGATGGGTAACTAAACAACACTCTATCATGATGGGTAACTAAACAACACTCTATCATGATGGGTAACTAAACAACATTCTATCATGATGGGTAACTAAACAACACTATCATGATGGGTAACTAAACAACACTCTGTCATGATGGGTAACTAAACAACACTCTGTCATGATGGGTAACTAAACAACATTCTCTCATGATGGGTAACTAAACAACATTCTATCATGATGGGTAACTAAATAACACTCTATCATGATGGATAACTAAACAACACTCTATCATGATGGGTAACTAAACAACACTCTATCATGATGGGTAACTAAACAACACTCTCATGATGGGTAACTAAACAACACTATCATGATGGGTAACTAAACAACACTATCATGATGGGTAACTAAACAACACTCTATCATGATGGGTAACTAAACAACACTCTATCATGATGGGTAACTAAACAACACTCTATCATGATGGGTAACTAAACAACACTCTATCATGATGGGTAACTAAACAACATTCTATCATGATGGGTAACTAAACAACATTCTATCATGATGGGTAACTAAACAACACTCTATCATGATGGGTAACTAAACAACACTCTATCATGATGGGTAACTAAACAACACTCTATCATGATGGGTAACTAAACAACACTCTATCATGATGGGTAACTAAACAAACACTCTATCATGATGGGTAACTAAACAACACTCTATCATGATGGGTAACTAAACAACACTCTATCATGATGGGTAAACAAACACTATCATGATGGGTAACTAAACAACACTCTATCATGATGGGTAACTAAACAACACTCTATCATGATGGGTAACTAAACAACACTATCATGATGGGTAACTAAACAACACTCTATCATGATGGGTAACTAAACAACACTATCATGATGGGTAACTAAACAACACTCTATCATGATGGGTATCATGATGGGTAACTAAACAACACTCTATCATGATGGGTAACTAAACAACACTCTATCATGATGGGTAACTAAACAACACTCTATCATGATGGGTAACTAAACAACACTCTATCATGATGGGTAACTAAACAACACTCTATCATGATGGGTAACTAAACAACACTCTATCATGATGGGTAACTAAACAACTCTATCATGATGGATAACTAAACAAACACTATCATGTTGGGTAACTAAACAACACTCTATCATGATGGGTAACTAAACAACACTCTATCATGATGGGTAACTAAACAACACTATCATGATGGGTAAACAACACTATCATGATGGGTAACTAAACAACACTCTATCATGATGGGTAACTAAACAACACTCTATCATGATGGGTAACTAAACAACATTCTATCATGATGGGTAACTAAACAACATTCTATCATGATGGGTAACTAAAAACACTCTATCATGATGGGTAACTAAACAAACACTCTATCATGATGGGTAACTAAACAACACTCTATCATGATGGGTAACTAAACAACACTATCATGATGGGTAACTAAACAACACTATCATGATGGGTAACTAAACAACACTATCATGATGGGTAACTAAACAACCCTATCATGATGGGTAACTAAACAACACTATCATGTTGGGTAACTAAACAACACTCTATCATGATGGGTAACTAAACAACACACTATCATGATGGGTAACTAAACAAAACTCTATCATGATGGGTAACTAAACAACACTCTATCATGATGGGTAACTAAACAACACTCTATCATGATGGGTAACTAAACAAAATTCCATAATGATGCGTAACTAAACAACACTCTAGCATGATGGGTAACTAAACAACACTATCATGATGGGTAACTAAACAACACTCTATCATGATGGGTAACTAAACAACACTCTATCATGATTTGTAACTAAACAACATTCTATCATGATGGGTAACTAAACAACATTCTATCATGATGGGTAACTAAACAACATTCTATCATGATGGGTAACTAAACAACACTCTATCATGATGGGTAACTAAACAAACACTCTATCATGATGGGTAACTAAACAACACTCTATCATGATGGGTAACTAAACAACACTCTATCATGATGGGTAACTAAACAACACTATCATGATGGGTAACTAAACAACACTCTATCATGATGGGTAACTAAACAACACTCTATCATGATGGGTAACTAAACAACACTCTATCATGATGGGTAACTAAACAACACTCTATCATGATGGGTAACTAAACAACACTCTATCATGATGGGTAACTAAACAACACTATCATGATGGGTAACTAAACAACACTCTATCATGATGGGTAACTAAACAACACTATCATGATGGGTAACTAAACAACACTATCATGATGGGTAACTAAACAACACTATCATGATGGGTAACTAAACAACACTATCATGTTGGGTAACTAAACAACACTCTATCATGATGGGTAACTAAACAACATTCTATCATGATGGGTAACTAAACAACTCTCTATCATGATGGATAACTAAACAAACACTCTATCATGTTGGGTAACTAAACAACACTCTATCATGATGGGTAACTAAACAACACTCTATCATGATGGGTAACTAAACAACACTATCATGATGGGTAACTAAACAACACTCTATCATGATGGGTAACTAAACAACACTCTATCATGAAACTAAACACTCTATCATGATGGGTAACTAAACAACACTCTATCATGATGGGTAACTAAACAACACTATCATGATGGGTAACTAAACAACACTATCATGTTGGGTAACTAAACAACACTCTATCATGATGGGTAACTAAACAACATTCTATCATGATGGGTAACTAAACAACACTCTATCATGATGGGTAACTAAACAACACTCTATCATGATGGGTAACTAAACAACACTCTATCATGATGGGTAACTAAACAACACTCTATCATGATGGGTAACTAAACAACACTCTATCATGATGGGTAACTAAACAACACTCTATCATGATGGGTAACTAAACAACACTCTATCATGATGGGTAACTAAACAACATTCTATCATGATGGGTAACTAAACAACACTCTATCATGATGGGTAACTAAACAACACTCTATCATGATGGGTAACTAAACAACACTCTATCATGATGGGTAACTAAACAACACACTATCATGATGGGTAATCATGATGGGTAACTAAACACTCTATCATGATGGGTAACTAAACAACACTATCATGATGGGTATCTAAACAACACTATCATGTTGGGTAACTAAACAACACTCTATCATGATGGGTAACTAAACAAACACTCTATCATGATGGGTAACTAAACAACATTCTATCACGATGGGTAACTAAACAACACTCTATCATGATGGGTAACTAAACAAAATTCCATAATGATGGGTAACTAAACAACACTCTATCATGATGGGTAACTAAACAACACTCTATCATGATGGGTAACTAAACAACACACTATCATGATGGGTAACTAAACAAAACTCTATCATGATGGGTAACTAAACAACACTCTAGCATGATGGGTAACAAAACAACACTCTATCATGATGGGTAACTAAACAACACTCTATCATGATTTGTAACTAAACAACATTCTATCATGATGGGTAACTAAACAACATTCTATCATGATGGGTAACTAAACAACATTCTATCATGATGGGTAACTAAACAACACTCTATCATGATGGGTAACTAAACAACACTCTATCATGATGGGTAACTAAACAACACTCTATCATGATGGGTAACTAAACAACACTCTATCATGATGGGTAACTAAACAAACACTCTATCATGTTGGGTAACTAAACAACACTCTATCATGATGGGTAACTAAACAACATTCTATCATGATGGGTAACTAAACAACACTATCATGATGGGTAACTAAACAACACTATCATGATGGGTAACTAAACAACACTCTATCATGATGGGTAACTAAACAACACTCTATCATGATGGGTAACTAAACAACATTCTATCATGATGGGTAACTAAACAACACTCTATCATGATGGGTAACTAAACAACACTCTATCATGATGGGTAACTAAACAACACTCTATCATGATGGGTAACTAAACAACACTCTATCATGATGGGTAACTAAACAACACTCTATCATGATGGGTAACTAAACAACACTATCATGATGGGTAACTAAACAACATTCTATCATGATGGGTAACTAAACAACACTCTATCATGATGGGTAACTAAACAAAATTCCATAATGATGGGTAACTAAACAACACTCTATCATGATGGGTAACTAAACAACACACTATCATGATGGGTAACTAAACAAAACTCTATCATGATGGGTAACTAAACAACACTCTATCATGATGGGTAACTAAACAACACTCTATCATGATGGGTAACTAAACAACACTCTATCATGATGGGTAACTAAACAACACTATCATGATGGGTAATATAAACAACACTCTATCATGATGGGTAACTAAATAACACTATCATGATGGGTAACTAAACAACACTCTAGCATGATGGGTAACTAAACAACACTCTATCATGATGGGTAACTAAACAACACTATCATGATGGGTAACTAAACAACATTCTATCACGATGGGTAACTAAACAACACTCTATCATGATGGGTAACTAAACAACACTATCATGATGGGTAACTAAACAACACTATCATGATGGGTAACTAAACAACACTATCATGATGGGTAACTAAACAACACTATCATGTTGGGTAACTAAACAACACTCTATCATGATGGGTAACTAAACAACATTCTATCATGATGGGTAACTAAACAACTCTCTATCATAATGGATAACTAAACAAACACTCTATCATGTTGGGTAACTAAACAAACACTATATCATGATGGGTAACTAAACAACACTCTATCATGATGGGTAACTAAACAACACTCTATCATGATGGGTAACTAAACAACACTCTATCATGATGGGTAACTAAACAACATTCTATCACGATGGGTAACTAAACAACACTCTATCATGATGGGTAACTAAACAAAATTCCATAATGATGGGTAACTAAACAACACTCTATCATGATGGGTAACTAAACAACACTCTATCATGATGGGTAACTAAACAACACACTATCATGATGGGTAACTAAACAACACTCTATCATGATGGGTAACTAAACAAACACTCTATCATGTTGGGTAACTAAACAACACTATCATGATGGGTAACTAAACAACACTCTATCATGATGGTAACTAAACAACACTCTATCATGATGGGTAACTAAACAACTCTCTATCATGATGGGTAACTAAACAAACACTATATCATGATGGGTAACTAAACAACACTCTATCATGATGGGTAACTAAACAACACTCTATCATGATGGGTAACTAAACAACACTCTATCATGATTTGTAACTAAACAACATTCTATCATGATGGGTAACTAAACAACATTCTATCATGATGGGTAACTAAACAACATTCTATCATGATGGGTAACTAAAGAAACACTCTATCATGATGGGTAACTAAACAACACTCTATCATGATGGGTAACTAAACAACACTATCATGATGGGTAACTAAACAACACTATCATGTTGGGTAACTAAACAAAACTCTATCATGATGGGTAACTAAACAACTCTCTATCATGATGGGTAACTAAACAACTCTCTATCATGATGGATAACTAAACAAACACTCTATCATGTT
The DNA here is from genome assembly GCF_018296145.1 of Oncorhynchus tshawytscha. Taxonomy (NCBI): domain Eukaryota; kingdom Metazoa; phylum Chordata; class Actinopteri; order Salmoniformes; family Salmonidae; genus Oncorhynchus; species Oncorhynchus tshawytscha. The sequence goes on along the minus strand of NC_056458.1, from coordinate 51,534,905 downwards.
GGGTAACTAAACAACTCTCTATCATGATGGATAACTAAACAAACACTCTATCATGTTGGGTAACTAAACAACACTCTATCATGATGGGTAACTAAACAACACTCTATCATGATGGGTAACTAAACAACAATATCATGATGGGTAACTAAACAACACTCTATCATGATGGGTAACTAAACAACATTCTATCATGATGGGTAACTAAACAACATTCTATCATGATGGGTAACTAAACAACACTCTATCATGATGGGTAACTAAACAACACTCTATCATGATGGGTAACTAAACAACACTCTATCATGATGGGTAACTAAACAACATTCTATCATGATGGGTAACTAAACAACATTCTATCATGATGGGTAACTAAAAACACTCTATCATGATGGGTAACTAAACAACACTCTATCATGATGGGTAACTAAACAAACACTATATCATGATGGGTAACTAAACAACACTCTATCATGATGGGTAACTAAACAACACTCTATCATGATGGGTAACTAAACAACACTATCATGATGGGTAACTAAACAACACTCTAGCATGATGGGTAACAAAACAACACTCTATCATGATGGGTAACTAAACAACTCTCTATCATGATTTGTAACTAAACAACATTCTATCATGATGGGTAACTAAACAACATTCTATCATGATGGGTAACTAAACAACATTCTATCATGATGGGTAACTAAACAAACACTCTATCATGATGGGTAACTAAACAACACTCTATCATGATGGGTAACTAAACAACACTATCATGATGGGTAACTAAACAACACTATCATGTTGGGTAACTAAACAACACTCTATCATGATGGGTAACTAAACAACACTCTATCATGATGGGTAACTAAACAACACTCTATCATGATGGGTAACTAAACAACATTCTATCATGATGGGTAACTAAACAACTCTCTATCATGATGGATAACTAAACAAACACTCTATCATGTTGGGTAACTAAACAACACTCTATCATGATGGGTAACTAAACAACACTCTATCATGATGGGTAACTAAACAACACTATCATGATGGGTAACTAAACAACACTCTATCATGATGGGTAACTAAACAACACTCTATCATGATGGGTAACTAAACAACACTCTATCATGATGGGTAACTAAACAACACTATCATGATGGGTAACTAAACAACACTATCATGATGGGTAACTAAACAACACTCTATCATGATGGGTAACTAAACAACATTCTATCATGATGGGTAACTAAACAACATTCTAGCATGATGGGTAACTAAAAAACACTCTATCATGATGGGTAACTAAACAACTCTCTATCATGATGGGTAACTAAACAAACACTATATCATGATGGGTAACTAAACAACACTCTATCATGATGGGTAACTAAACAACACTCTATCATGATGGGTAACTAAACAACACTCTATCATGATGGGTAACTAAACAACACTATCATGATGGGTAACTAAACAACACTCTATCATGATGGGTAACTAAACAAACACTCTATCATGATGGGTAACTAAACAACACTCTATCATGATGGGTAACTAAACAACACTCTATCAGGATGGGTAACTAAACAACACTCTGGCATGATGGGTAACTAAACAACACTCTATCATGATGGGTAACTAAACAACACTATCATGATGGGTAATATAAACAACACTCTATCATGATGGGTAACTAAATAACACTATCATGATGGGTAACTAAACAACACTCTAGCATGATGGGTAACAAAACAACACTCTATCATGATGGGTAACTAAACAACACTCTATCATGATTTGTAACTAAACAACACTCTATCATGATGGGTAACTAAACAACACTCTATCATGATGGGTAACTAAACAACACTATCATGATGGGTAACTAAACAACACTATCATGATGGGTAACTAAACAACACTATCATGATGGGTAACTAAACAACACTCTATCATGATGGGTAACTAAACAACACTCTATCATGATGGGTAACTAAACAACTCTCTATCATGATGGATAACTAAACAAACACTCTATCATGATGGGTAACTAAACAACACTCTATCATGATGGGTAACTAAACAACACTCTATCATGATGGGTAACTAAACAACACTATCATGATGGGTAACTAAACAACACTATCATGATGGGTAACTAAACAACACTATCATGATGGGTAACTAAACAACACTATCATGATGGGTAACTAAACAACACTATCATGTTGGGTAACTAAACAACACTCTATCATGATGGGTAACTAAACAACATTCTATCATGATGGGTAACTAAACAACTCTCTATCATGATGGATAACTAAACAAACACTCTATCATGTTGGGTAACTAAACAACACTCTATCATGATGGGTAACTAAACAACACTCTATCATGATGGGTAACTAAACAACACTATCATGATGGGTAACTAAACACCACTCTAGCATGATGGGTAACTAAACAACACTCTATCATGATTGGTAACTAAACAACATTCTATCATGATGGGTAACTAAACAACACTATCATGATGGGTAACTAAACAACACTATCATGATGGGTAACTAAACAACTCTATCATGATGGGTAACTAAACAAACACTATATCATGATGGGTAACTAAACAACACTCTATCATGATGGGTAACTAAACAACACTCTATCATGATGGGTAACTAAACAACACTCTATCATGATGGGTAACTAAACAACACTCTATCATGATGGGTAACTAAACAACACTCTATCATGATGGGTAACTAAACAACACTCTATCAGGATGGGTAACTAAACAACACTCTGGCATGATGGGTAACTAAACAACACTCTATCATGATGGGTAACTAAACAACACTATCATGATGGGTAATATAAACAACACTCTATCATGATGGGTAACTAAATAACATTCTATCATGATGGGTAACTAAACAACACTCTAGCATGATGGGTAACAAAACAACACTCTATCATGATGGGTAACTAAACAACACTATCATGATTTGTAACTAAACAACACTCTATCATGATGGGTAACTAAACAACACTCTATCATGATGGGTAACTAAACAACACTATCATGATGGGTAACTAAACAACACTATCATGATGGGTAACTAAACAACACTATCATGATGGGTAACTAAACAACACTATCATGATGGGTAACTAAACAACACTATCATGATGGGTAACTAAACAACACTATCATGATGGGTAACTAAACAACACTATCATGATGGGTAACTAAACAACACTATCATGTTGGGTAACTAAACAACACTCTATCATGATGGGTAACTAAACAACATTCTATCATGATGGGTAACTAAACAACTCTCTATCATGATGGATAACTAAACAAACACTCTATTATGTTGGGTAACTAAACAACACTCTATCATGATGGGTAACTAAACAACATTCTATCATGATGGGTAACTAAACAACACTATCATGATGGGTAACTAAACAACACTATCATGATGGGTAACTAAACAACACTCTATCATGATGGGTAACTAAACAACACTCTATCATGATGGGTAACTAAACAACATTCTATCATGATGGGTAACTAAACAACATTCTAGCATGATGGGTAACTAAAAAACACTCTATCATGATGGGTAACTAAACAAACACTATATCATGATGGGTAACTAAACAACACTCTATCATGTTGGGTAACTAAACAACACTCTATCATGATGGGTAACTAAACAACACTCTAGCATGATGGGTAACTAAACAACACTATCATGATGGGTAACTAAACAACACTATCATGATGGGTAACTAAACAACACTCTATCATGATGGGTAACTAAACAAAATTCCATAATGATGGGTAACTAAACAACACTCTATCATGATGGGTAACTAAACAACACACTATCATGATGGGTAACTAAACAAAACTCTATCATGATGGGTAACTAAACAACACTCTATCATGATGGGTAACTAAACAACACTCTATCATGATGGGTAACTAAACAACACTCTATCATGATGGGTAACTAAACAACACTATCATGATGGGTAATATAAACAACACTCTATCATGATGGGTAACTAAATAACACTATCATGATGGGTAACTAAACAACACTCTAGCATGATGGGTAACTAAACAACACTCTATCATGATTTGTAACTAAACAACATTCTATCATGATGGGTAACTAAACAACATTCTATCATGATGGGTAACTAAACAACATTCTATCATGATGGGTAACTAAACAACACTCTATCATGATGGGTAACTAAACAAACACTCTATCATGTTGGGTAACTAAACAACACTATCATGTTGGGTAACTAAACAACACTATCATGATGGGTAACTAAACAACACTCTATCATGATGGGTAACTAAACAACACTCTATCATGATGGGTAACTAAACAACACTCTATCATGATGGGTAACTAAACAACACTATCATGATGGGTAACTAAACAACACTCTATCATGATGGGTAACTAAACAACACTATCATGATGGGTAACTACACAACACTATCATGTTGGGTAACTAAACAACACTCTATCATGATGGGTAACTAAACAACATTCTATCATGATGGGTAACTAAACAACATTCTATCATGATGGGTAACTAAACAACATTCTATCATGATGGGTAACTAAACAAACACTCTATCATGTTGGGTAACTAAACAAACACTATATCATGATGGGTAACTAAACAACACTCTATCATGATGGGTAACTAAACAACACTCTATCATGATGGGTAACTAAACAACACTCTATCATGATGGGTAACTAAACAACACTATCGTGATGGGTAACTAAACAAACACTCTATCATGATGGGTAACTAAACAACACTCTATCATGATGGGTAACTAAACAACACTCTATCATGATGGGTAACTAAACAACACTCTATCATGATGGGTAACTAAACAAAACTCTATCATGATGGGTAACTAAACAACACTCTATCATGATGGGTAACTAAACAACACTCTATCATGATGGGTAACTAAACAACATTCTATCATGATGGGTAACTAAACAACACTCTATCATGATGGGTAACTAAACAACACTCTATCATGATGGGTAACTAAACAACACTCTATCATGATGGGTAACTAAACAAAACTCTATCATGATGGGTAACTAAACAACATTCTAGCATGATGGGTAACTAAAAACACTCTATCATGATGGGTAACTAAACAAACACTATATCATGATGGGTAACTAAACAACACTCTATCATGTTGGGTAACTAAACAACACTCTATCATGATGGGTAACTAAACAACACTCTAGCATGATGGGTAACTAAACAACACTATCATGATGGGTAACTAAACAACACTATCATGATGGGTAACTAAACAACACTCTATCATGATGGGTAACTAAACAAAATTCCATAATGATGGGTAACTAAACAACACTCTATCATGATGGGTAACTAAACAAAATTCTATCATGATGGGTAACTAAACAACACTCTATCATGATGGGTAACTAAACAACACACTATCATGATGGGTAACTAAACAACACTCTATCATGATGGGTAACTAAACAACACTCTATCATGATGGGTAACTAAACAACACTCTATCATGATGGGTAACTAAACAACACTCTATCATGATGGGTAACTAAACAAAACTCTATCATGATGGGTAACTAAACAACACTCTATCATGATGGGTAACTAAACAACACTCTATCATGATGGGTAACTAAACAACACTCTATCATGATGGGTAACTAAACAACATTCTATCATGATGGGTAACTAAACAACATTCTATCATGATGGGTAACTAAACAACACTCTATCATGATGGGTAACTAAACAAACACTCTATCATGTTGGGTAACTAAACAACACTATCATGATGGGTAACTAAACAACACTCTATCATGATGGTAACTAAACAACACTCTATCATGATGGGTAACTAAACAACACTCTATCATGATGGGTAACTAAACAACACTCTATCATGATGGGTAACTAAACAACACTATCATGATGGGTAACTAAACAACACTATCATGTTGGGTAACTAAACAACACTCTATCATGATGGGTAACTAAACAACATTCTATCATGATGGGTAACTAAACAACTCTCTATCATAATGGATAACTAAACAAACACTCTATCATGTTGGGTAACTAAACAAACACTATATCATGATGGGTAACTAAACAACACTCTATCATGATGGGTAACTAAACAACACTCTATCATGATGGGTAACTAAACAACACTCTATCATGATGGGTAACTAAACAACACTATCATGATGGGTAACTAAACAAACACTCTATCATGATGGGTAACTAAACAAAACTCTATCATGATGGGTAACTAAACAACACTCTCTCATGATGGGTAACTAAACAACACTATCATGATGGGTAACTAAACAAAACTCTATCATGATGGGTAACTAAACACTCTATCATGATCGGTAACTAAACAACACTCTATCACGATGGGTAACTAAACAACACTCTATCATGATGGGTAACTAAACAACACTCTATCATGATGGGTAACTAAACAACACACTATCATGATGGGTAACTAAACAAAACTCTATCATGATGGGTAACTAAACACTCTATCATGATCGGTAACTAAACAACACTCTATCATGATGGGTAACTAAACAACACTCTATCATGATGGGTAACTAAACAACACTATCATGATGGGTAACTAAACAACACTATCATGATGGGTAACTAAACAACACTCTATCATGATGGGTAACTAAACAACACTATCATGATGGTTAACTAAACAACACTATTATGATGGGTAACTAAACAACACTCCATCATGTAGGAACTATATTCCTGCATGTGCTGTCGTGTCTTGACTATCATTAATGTGTTTGACTGTTAAGATTCAGAGTTTCTAACCATTTCATACCTTTCAGCTCACACTGTCAGTCTCGGTGGTCTAATGTAAATTGAATTAGGAGTCTTTTATAAGCACTCGCCTAGAAGGGCGGGTCCATCCTGTTGCCACAATGTCTGTGCTCACGTGGGTGTGGTTACCGACTTTCAATTGGACTTTTAATTGACTTTCAACTTAGAAATAATTCTCATTTATATGGCTAACATCATATTTCATCTTTTCACAAATAGTTTCATATTTAATCATATAAGATCCACAACATTTAGATGTAAACCTGACTACTGGGAAATATACACATTCGGAGATACAGTTACATTGTTATTGTCACGTAGAGTAGGCCAGATGGCTAAACTGGATAACCTAACCTCTATAAAAATAAAAAGATGGCGGAACCGCAAAAGTTCTTCTGTGCAAAGGTGTTTATTTACAAGTGATTCCGGAACAGAAAATAACAGTACTGCCATCAACGTCTACCTTATGGGACAGCTTAACAACAATGCTGCCCCATCCACAGCTCAATCCAAAAAATCCCCCTTAGAGACTGGAGAGAGGCTCCTTTTGTAGGGCTAGCCCCTCCCCTCAGAACAATTAACCCTAATTAATTAATCAATTAACAATACAAACCTACATTTTCCATGAACTAAACATACTAAAGGATATACATTGCAACACGGTTTTAAACAATATCACAACATAACATTTACAACATTACATCATTACTGACAATATCTTTCAATATGCCCATATGCATTAATGAGCCATTTGGGACAGGCACTATAAAGCCAACCCAATTCCCTTAGCTCAGGTCCTTTTCCAGCATACCCAGAAGCTACAGAGATGGAGAGAGAGGAACAGAACAAACAAACAATGCGCTCATCCACAACATTGATAAGTATAATAATTATTGTATCTCTCAAATATGAACATTGACAAGTGTGAAATGCATGCACCAAGACAGAAGTTAAATTGTGTGTCGACCCACATTGTTAACTTATGGTATAATGGCGCAGGGAGGAGTGATGAATATGTGTGTGCGTTAAAGAACCAAATGCTGCCCGCGGCCAGTGACGGACTTCTACGTCACAGTTATACTGTCCTAAACAACATCTGATCAGACATAATTGTTCTTTAAATACCCCCGGACCCTTCCAACTGTTTGGAAATATTGTTTCATTATCCAACCTTTGATGTCACAATACTAGAACATATCTCTCTGTTGTAACAAAGGGATTTTTAACTTCCATTTCTGAAAGAGTGGGAGAGTTCCTTCAGGTATTTACGACCATCATCAAATGGCCAACTTCACCTGTCTTCCCCTCTGCAGGAGAGAGAGAGAGTTACCTCTGCGGTAGAGAGAGAGAGTTCCTTCAGGTATTTATGACCGTCATCAAATGGCCAACATCACCACCCGTCTTCCCCTCTGCGGTCGACAGGGGGCGCTGTAGAGCGGACACAATGTAATCTGATCCTTCAGATCTTCACAGGAGAGTCGTGAAAGTGCAATCATGAGTCTAAATATAAAATCTCGATTGAATCTGACTTATTGTCCATGAGGAGAAGATAATTGCAGATGACTCTGAGCGTTATCGTTTCCTTGCTGTTTGAGATGTCAATACCCAATTCAATGAGTTTCATCTTAAGGACGCCCATGATAGAGATGACAAGTTTCGAGGTCACTGTGAAGTGGGTTTGCAATGGTTAAAATGGTCACGTAAAATCTGATTTTAGATTTTTCAATAAATGATTGTTTGACCAATCCCTTAGCTTTTCTCCAACTAAGTTACAGTGTGGGAAAAAGTATTTAGTCAGCCACCAATTGTAACCAGCAACAGTGTGTGAAGACTCACAGAAAACATTTGACCTCTGTCATTGCCAACAAAGGGTATATAACAAAGTATTGAGATAAACTTTTGTTATTGACCAAATACTTATTTTCCACCATAATTTGCAAATAAATGAATGGGGGGTTTCTGACTAGGGAAGGGGGTTGGTGACTAGGGAAGTGGTGTTTCTGGCTAGGGAAGGGGGTTGGTGGCTAGGGAAGGGGTTTGGTAGCTAGGGAAGTGTTTTGGTGGCAAGGGAAGGAAGATTGGTGGCTAGGGAAGGGGTTGGTGGCTTGGGAACTGGGGTTGGGGGCTAGTTATGGGGATGGTGGCTAAGGAAGGCGGTTGGTGGCTAGGGAAGGAAGATTGGTGGCTAGGGAGGGGGTTGGTGGCTCGGAAATTGGGTTGGTGGCTAGGGAAGTGGGTTTGTTGGCAATGGAAGTCGATGGTAACTAGGGAATGGGGGTTGGTTTCTAGGGAAGGTGGTTGGTGGCTATGGAAGGTTTGTTGGTGACTAGGGAAGGGGGTTGGTTGCTAAGGAAGGGGGTTGGTGGCAAGGGTAGGGGTTGGTGGCTAGGAAAGGGGTTGGTGTTTAGAGAAGTAGGGTTGGTGGCTAGGGAAGTGGTGTTGGTGACTATAGAAGTGGTTGGTAACTAGGGAAGGGGGGTTGGTTTGTGACTAGGGAAGGAGGTTGGTGGCAAGGGAAGGGTGGTTGGTTGCTAGGGAAGGGGTTGGTGGCTAGGGAAGGGGTTGGTGGCTAGGGAAGGGGTTGGTGGCTGGGTTAGGGGTTGGTGGCTATGGAAAGGGGTTGGTGGCTGGGTTAGGGGGGTTGGTACTAGGGAAGGGGTTTGGTGACTAGGGAAGGGGTTTGGTGTCTAAGGAAGGGGTTTTGTAGCTAGGGAAGTGAGGTTTGTGGCTAGGAAAGTAGGGTTGGTGGCTAGGGAAGGGTTGGTGGCTTGGGAAGGGGGTTGGTGGCTAGGGAGGGAGGTTGGTGGCTAGGGAGGGAGGTTGGTGGCTAGGGAAGGAGGTTGGTGGCTAGGGAAGGAGGTTGGTGGCTAGGGAAGGAGGTTGGTGGCTAGGGAAGGAGGTTGGTGGCTAGGGAAGTGGGGTTTCTGGTTAGGGAAGGGGTTTCTGGTTAGGGAAGTGGGGTTGGAGGCTAGGGAAGTAGGGTTGGTGGCAAGGGAAGGAATATTGGTGGCTAGGGAAGGAGATTGGTGGCTCGGGAAATGGGGTTGGTAGCTAGGGAAAGGGGTTGGTGGCTAGGGAAGTTGATTGGTGGCTAGGGAAGGGGGTTGGTGGCTATTGAAGGAGATTGGTGGCTAGGGAAGGAGGTTGGTGGCTAGGGAAGTTTGGTTTCTGGTTAGGGAAGGGGTTGGTGGCTGGGGAAGTGGGGTTGGTGGCTGGGGAAGTGGGGTTGGTGGCTAGGGAAGGGGTTGGTGGCGAGTGAAGTGGGGTTGGTGGTGTGGGAAGGGGTTGGTGACTAGGGAAGTAGGGTTGGTGGCTAGGGAAGGGTTGCTGGTGGCTAGGGAAGGGGTTGGTGGCTAGGGAAGTGGGTTGGTGGCAAGGAAAGGAGTTGGTGGCTAGGTTAGGGGAGTTTGTGGCTAGGTTAGGGGGGTTGGTGGCTAGGGAAGTGAGGTTAGTGGCTAGGAATTGGGATTGGTGGCTTGGGAAGAGGGTTGGTGGCTAGGAAAGGGGTTTGGTGACTAGGGAAAGGAGGTTAGTGGCTAGGAAAGTAGGGTTCATGGCTTTGTAAGGGGGTTGATGGCTTTGTAAGGGGGTTGGTGCAAGGAAGGGGTGGTGACTAGGGAAGGGGTTGGTGGCTAGGAAGGGGTTGGTAGCTAGGGTAGTGGGGTTGGTGTCTAGGGAAGGTGGTTGGAGGCTAGGGAAGTAGGGTTGGTGGCTAGGGAATGGGGTTGGTGGCTAGGGAGGAGGGTTGGTGGCTTGGGAAGTGGGGTTGGTGGCTAGGGAATGGGCTTGGTGGCTAGGGAAGGAATATTGGTGGCTAGGGAAGGAGATTGGTGGCTCGGGAAATGGGGTTGGTAGCTAAGGAAGGGGGTTGGGTACTAGAGAAGGGGGTTGGTAGCTAGGGAAGGCGATTGGTGGCTAGGGAAGGAGATTGGTGGCTAGGGAAGTGGGGTTGGTGTCTAGGGAAGGTGGTTGGAGGCTAGGGAAGTTGGGTTGGTGGCTAGGGAAGGAATATTGGTGGCTAAGGAAGGAGATTGGTGGCTCTGAAAATGGGGTTGGTAGCTAAGGAAGGGGTTGGGTACTAGAGAAGGGGTTGGTAGCTAGGGAAGGAGATTGGTGACTAGGGAAGGAGATTGGTGGCTAGGGAAGGGGTTGGTGGCTAGGGAAGTGGGGTTGGTGTCTAGGGAAGGTGGTTGGAGGCTAGGAAAGTTGGGTTGGTGGCTTGGGAATGGGGGTTGGGGGCTAGGTATCGGGGTTGGTGGCTAAGGAAGGGGGTTGGTGGCTCAGAAATGGGGTTGGTGGCCAGGGAAGGGTGGTTGGTGGCTAGGGAATTGGGGTTGTTGGCAAAGGAAGTGGGGTTGGTGGCTATGGAAGTGGTTGGTAACTAGGTAATGGGGGTTGGTTTCTAGGGAAGGTGGTTGGTGGATAGGCAAGGGGGTTGGTGGCAAGGGAAGGGGTTGGTGGCTATGGACGTTAGGTTAGTGCCTTGGAAATGGGGTTCGGGGCTAGGGTAGTGGGTTGGTGGCTAGGGAAGTGGTGTTGGTGGCTATAGATGTGGTTGGTAACTAGGGAAGGGGGGTTGGTTTCTAGTGAATGAAGGTTGGTGGCTAGGGAAGGAGGTTGGTGGTTCGGGAAGGGGTTTGGTGGCTAGGGAAGGAAGGGGTTGGTGGCTAGGTTAGGGGTTGGTGGCTAGGTTAGGGGTTGGTGGCTAGGGAAGGGGTTGGTGGCTAGGGAAGGGGTTGGTGGCTAGGGAAGGGGTTGGTGGCTAGGGAAGGGGTTTGGTGACTAGGGATGGGGGTTGGTGGCTAAGGAAGGGGTTTGGTAGCTAGGGAAGTGAGGTTGGTGGCTAGGAAAGTAGTGTTGGTGGCTAGGGATGGGGGATGATGGCTTGGGAAGGGGGATGGTGGCTAGGAAGGGGTGGTGACTAGGGAAGGGGTTGGTGCCTAGGAAGGTTGTTGGTAACTAGGGAAGTGGGGTTGGTGTCTAGGGAAGGTGGTTGGAGCTAGGAACGTAGGGTTGGTGGTTAGGGAAGGGGTTGGTGGTTAGGGAAGGGGTTGGTGGCTAGGGAAGGGGTTGGTGGCTAGGGAAGGGGTTGGTGGCTAGGGAAGGGGTTGGTGGCTAGGAAGGGGTTGGTGGCTAGGGAGGTCATTTGAGGCTATGAAAGTTGGGTTGGTGGCAAGGGAACGGGGTTGGTTGCTAGGGAGGGGGTTGTTGGCTAGGTAAGTGTGGTTGGTGTCTAGGGAAGATCGTTGAAGGCTAGGGAAGTAGGGTTGGTGGCTAGGGAAGGAATATTGGTGGCTAGGGAAGGGGGTTGGTGGCCAGGGAATTGGGGTTGGTGTCTAGGGTAGCTGGTTGGAGGCTAGGGAAGTAGGGTTGGTGGCTAGGGAAGGATTATTGGTGGCTATGGAAGGAGATTGGTCGCTCGGGAAATGGGGTTGGTAGCTAGGGAAGGAGGTTGGGTACTAGGGAAGGTGGTTGGTGGCTAGGGAAGGAGATTGGTGGCTAAGGAATGGGGTTGGTACCTAGGGAAGGAGGTTGGTGGCTAGGGAAGGGGTTTGGTGACTAGGGAAGGGGTTTGGTGACTACGGAAGGGGGTTGGTGGCTAAGGAAGGGGCTTGGTAGCTTGGGAAGTGAGGTTGATGTCTAGGGATGGTGGTTGGAGGCTAGGAAAGTTGGGTTGGTGGCTAGGGAACGGGGTTGGTGGCTAGGGAAGACGGTTGGTGGCTAGGGAAGTGGGGTTGGTGTCTAGGGAAGGTCGTTGTAGGCTAGGGAAGTAGGGTTGGTGGCTAGGGAAGGAATATTGGTGGCTAGGGAAGGAGATTGGTGGCTCGGGAAATGGGGTTGGTAGGTAGGGAAAGGGGTTGGGTACTAGGGAAGGGGGTTGATGGCTAGGGAAGTGGGGTTGGTGGCTATGGAAGTGGTTGGTAACTAGGTAATGGGGGTTGGTTTCTAGGGAAGGTGGTTGGAGGCTAGGGAAGTAGGGGTGGTGGCTAGGGAAGGAATATTGGTGGCTAGGGAAGGAGATTGGTGGCTCGGGAAATGGCGTTGGTAGCTAAATCAAATCCAATCAAATCAAATTTTATTTGTCACATACACATGGTTAGCAGATGTTAATGCGAGTGTAGCGAAATGCTTGTGCTTCTAGTTCCGACAATGCAGTAATAACCAACAAGTAATCTAAATAACAATTCCAAAACTACTGTCTTATACACAGTGTAAGGGGATAAAGAATATGTACATAAGGATATATGAGTGAGTGATGGTACAGAGCAGCATAGGCAAGATACAGTAGATGGTATCGAGTAGAGTATATACATATGAGATGAGTATGTAAACAAAGTGGCATAGTTAGTGGCTAGTGATACATGTATTACATAAGGATGCAGTCGATGATAGAGTACAGTATATACGTATGCATATGAGATGAATAATGTAGGGTAAGTAATATTATATAAGGTAGCATTGTTTAAAGTGGCTAGTGATATATTTACATTTCCCATCAATTCCCATTATTAAAGTGGCTGGAGATGAGTCAGTGTCAGTGTGTTGGCAGCAGTGTGTTGGCAGCAGGTAGGGAAGGAGATTGGGTACTAGGGAAGGGGGCTGGTGGCTAGGGAAAGAGATTGGTGGCTAGAGAAGGAGATTGGTTGCTAGGGAGGGGGGTGTTGGCTAGGGAAGCGGGTTGGTGGCTAGGGAAGTGGGGTTGTTGGCTAGGGAAGTGGGATTGGATTCTAGGGAAGGTGGTTGGTGGCTAGGGAAGTAGGTTTGGTGGCTAGGGAAGGGGGTTGGTGGCTAGGGAAGGGGGTTGGTGGCTAGGGAAGTGAGGTTGGTGTCCAGGGAAGGTGGTTGGAGGCTAGGGAAGTAGGGTTGGTGGCTAGGGAAAAAATATTGGTGGCTAGGGAAGGAGATTGGTGCCTCTGAAAATGTGGTTGGTAGCTAGGGAAGGGGGTTGGTGGCTAGGGAAGGAGATTGGTGGATAGGGAAGGGGGTTGGTGGCTAGGGAAGGAGGTTGGTGGCTAGGGAGGGAGGTTGGGGGCTAGGGAATGGGGTTGTTCGCTAGGGAAGTAGGGTTGGTGGCTGGGGAAGGGGGTTGGCTGCTAAGGATGGACTGTTGGTGGCTAGCTCCTTAGAGCTGAAATCCCGTCAAGGGGATCGATATGACAACAGCCAGTGAAAGTGCAGGACACCAAATTCACTCTGCCAGACCACTCACTCAAAGAGCTCTTATGAGCCCCTCTAGAGTAGAATCCTCAAAACAGTTTGTAAATACTGTTGACATCTAGTGGGAGCCTTGGGAAGTGAAACATAACTAATATCCCATGGTATCTTCAATGGGGCCTGAGTTGAAAAACAACGAACCTCAGATTTCCCACTTCCTGGTTGGATTTTTTTCTCAGGTTTTTGCCTGCCATATGAGTTCTGTTATACACACAGACATCATTCAAACAGTTTTAGAAACTTCAGAGTGTTTTCTATCCAAATTGACTAATTATATGCATATTCTAGCTTTTACGGCTGAGTAGCAGGCAGCTTAATTTGGGCACGTTTTTCATCCAAGCTACCCAATACTGCCCCCTACCCCAAATAAGTAAAAATTATGTCTGTGAGTATAACAGAACTGATATGGCAAGCGAAACCCTGAGGACAAACCATCCCCCCCCCAAAAATACATTTCTGCTTATCACTATTTTAAATGGCTATCACTTTAAGTTTAGTTTCTGAGGATCTTAGGGGTCAAGTCAAACTTCTTCAGACTCCTGAGGTTGAAGAGGCGTTATTGTGCCTTCTTCACCACACTGTCTGTGTGAGTGAACCATTTCAGATTTTCAGTGATGTGTACAGCAAGGAACTTGAAGCTTTCCACCTTCTCTACCGAGGTCCCGTCAATGTGGATAGGAGTGTGCTCCATTTGCTGTTACTTGTAGTCCACGATCAGCTCCTTCATTTTGTTGACGTTCCTGGCACCACTCCTCCAGAGCCCTCACTTCCTCCCTAAAGGCTGTAACGTCATTGTTGGTAATCAAGCCTTCTAATGTTGTGTCGTCTACAAACTTGTGTGGCCACGCAGTCATGGGTGAACAGGGAATACAGGAGAGGGCTGAATCCAGGTAAAATGTTAAATCCACTTCAATCAGATTGAAGGGAGGACACTTGTTAAAGAAAGATGTTTAAGCCTTGAGACAATTGAAACATGAATTGTGTACTGTATGTGTGCCATTCAGAGGTTGAATTGGAAAGACAAAATATATAAGTGCCGTTGAACGGGATATGGTAGTAGGTGCCATGTGCACCGGTTTGAGTATGTCAAAAACTGCAAAGCTGCTGCGTTTTTCACGGTCAACAGTTTCCTGTGTGCATCAAGAATGGTCCACCACCCAAAGGACACCCAGACAAATTGACACAACTGTGGGAAGCTTTGGAGTCAACACGGGCCAGCATCCCTGTGGAACTATTCTCTATTGGAATGTAAAAAGGCTTAAATGATCCTATTAAACGTCCCAGCTGTCTTGATGTCCTACCAAGAAACCATGTGGATATAGCAATGCTCCAAGAGAAAAACCAGGTCCGTAAGGACTCATATAGAACAGACAACACCTGGTTCATAGGGACTCATATAGAATATGGAACATCTGGTTCATAAGGACTCATGTAGAATAGAGAACACCTGGTTCATAAGGACTCATATAGAATAGACAACACCTGGTTCATAGGGACTCATATAGAATATGGAACACCTGGTTCATAAGGACTCATATAGAATATGGAACACCTGGTTCATAAGGACTCATATAGAATAGACAACACCTGCTCCATAAGGACCCATATAGAATAGACAACACCTGCTCCATAAGGACCCATATAGAATAGAGAACACTTGCTCCATAAGGACTCATGTAGAAATAATTTATTGATAAGATAGAGATCAGCACATGCCATCCATCGAGTTAGATTCAACCATTACTTCCATGGTAATCGTCCCAGTCGTTTACTGGCCAACAAGCAACGAAGTAATGATCAATTAGCAACAATTGAATCTGAAACAGGGGAAATACTATCAGAACACAAATGAATCAAAGATTCTCCATTGTAAATCAACACCAAGAGAGAAGTCATTTTTAATATAATGAAGAACTCCTCTTCCATCACCGGAGGAAGCCACCCCGCTGGGAGCCCAAATCAAATGAACTCAAACAATGATTGGATAGAATGGATAAAGCAAAATCACCTGGATAGGACTGTATTCCCCTTGTTGTAATTGTGGGAATGAAGGATTAACAAAGGCGTTCACAAAGAGATGTGAATACAGCACTAATTCCTCTTCAATTAAAAAAGGTAAGGATGACACCCAGTGTTCTCACTATTGCCCCTTATCTTTGATAAAAACAGACATCAAACGGATTTCCAAATTGTTGTCATCCAGTCTCGAGACTTACTTAAAACCTAATTGGTCCACATGATATAATGCGGATTTAATTGGCCCACACAGACTAAAGCGTGTTTGTTGAACATTTTTTTTATCCTTGGATAACCTCCTTTGACTATTACACGTCTTAGATTCTTTATCAAAAACAACAGCTCCTTGGTCTGTTTGATCTCTCGATGCAGAAAAAACATTTGAAAGACTAGATGGTCATATCTCTGGTCTGTCTTGGAACATATGGGAATTAGCTCCTATTTCATTAACATGATTAAAATACTATATGCCAGTCCCACAGCCATAGCTAAAACAGACCAAATCGACTCTGCTCCACTCAGACTCACTAGAAGCAGCAGACAAGGCGATCTAATTTCTCCTTTGTTATTTTCATTATCCATGAACCCCTGGCCCAGGCAATTGGTCAATTGAAGGTAATAAACACACATTTTCTCATTATAAGCAGACAATATTTTACTACTGTATACCTAGACAATGTATCATAATCGCTCCCAAACGCATTGAAGATCACGGATACATTTAGATTCATCTCAAATTATAAAATGAATGTAACCAAATCATCCCTACTGCCTCTCAATCTATCTACGCGTGTCTTTCAATATTTCTTTCAGTCCAAAAGGTGGAGGTGGTGTTCTGATATATTTATAAAATCTATCCCAGCCTTGTGAGTGAAAGAGTGTGGCACATGTTCATATCAGACAACCTGTCTCAAAGAAATCTGACCAAAATGTTTTCTAAGACTAACATAGAACAGTTGCAAGTAATTCCTGACAACATTATGTTAGTGGAAGGAGAGAGAGGGGGGGAGAGAAGAGAAGAGAGGCAACAACCTATTCGTGTATTCCTCATGAATATATTCATCCCCATGTCTCTTCTTTAATGTGTCCAATGCACAACTCAGAGACCCATGATAAACACAATGCACTACTCAGAGACCCATGATAAACACAATGCACTACTCAGAGACCCATGATAAACACAATGCACAACTCAGAGACCCATGATAAACACAATGCACAACTCAGAGACCCATGATAAACACAATGCACTACTCAGAGACCCATGATAAACACAATGCAGAGACCCATGACAATGCACAACTCAGAGACCCATGATAAACACAATGCACTACTCAGAGACCCATGATAAACACAATGCACTACTCAGAGACCCATGATAAACACAATGCACTACTCAGAGACCCATGATAAACACAATGCACAACTCAGAGACCCATGATAAACACAATGCACTACTCAGAGACCCATGATAAACACAATGCACAACTCAGAGACCCATGATAAACACAATGCACAACTCAGAGACCCATGATAAACACAATGCACTACTCAGAGACCCATGATAAACACAATGCACTACTCAGAGACCCATGATAAACACAATGCACTACTCAGAGACCCATGATAAACACAATGCACTACTCAGAGACCCATGATAAACACAATGCACTACTCAGAGACCCATGATAAACACAATGCACTACTCAGAGACCCATGATAAACACAATGCACTACTCAGAGACCCATGATAAACACAATGCACTACTCAGAGACCCATGATAAACACAATGCACTACTCAGAGACCCATGATAAACCCAAATGATTAAAAACACTGCTAACGCCGTTAATAAAGAATCACTTGTTCCAAATATCGTAGAACCGTCATTATATGTTATTTACTATGGAACACAAACATTATCATGTTAATGTGCTGACGTTAAAAGAGCTTCATGTGTGTGTGTGTGTGTGTGTGTGTGTGTGTGTGTGTGTGTGTGTGTGTGTGTGTGTGTGTGTGTGTGTGTATGTGTGTGTGTGTGTGTGTGTGTGTGTGTGTGTGTGTGTGTGTGTGTATGTGTGTATATATATATATATATATATATATATATATATGTGTGTGTGTGTGTGTGTGTGGGACTAAAATATCCCATTATGTAGCAGTGGATCACTGTGACATGTTGTTGTGACACAACAGAGAACACACACACACGCACACACACACCACTTCAGTGTTATCCAGTGAGCATCTCAGGTCCTCTTAGACCGTTGATTACCTGCTGTATAATAATAATAGAAATATTATTACTGTATAATAATATTATTATTAGTCATTCATCTTCATCTCCATCTTCATCATCTTCATCTCCATCTTCATCATCTTCATCTCCATCTTCTTTATCTCCATCTTCTTCTTCTTTGTAAGAATTAAAATCCCTTTTATTTGCTAATTTTCCACACAAAAATCACCAAATATCTTTGTTCCAATGAGTGTCAAGATGTATCGGTAAACTGTCAATATTTTCTGAGAGGTGGACAGTTGGACAGCTCTCTGTGGCGTCTCAATGGGTTGATGGTGACTGTGTATGTGTCTGGCTGAATCATACAGCAAAAAATAAATGAGAAGTAGGCAATGGTCTGGCAAACAAAAAGAAATGGAATTCACATGAGCACCACAATGCCTATTCCACCCATGCTCTACCAAGGTTTTACAGCACCATAATGCCTATTCCTCCCATGCTCTACCAAGGTTTTACAGCACCATAATGCCTATTCCAACCATGCTCTACCAAGGTTTTACAGCACCACAATGCCTATTCCACCCATGCTCTACCAAGTTTTTACAGCACCATAATGCCTATTCCACCCATGCTCTACCAAGGTTTTACAGCACCATAATGCCTATTCCACCCATGCTCTACCAATGTTTTACAGCACCATAATGCCTATTCCACCCATGCTCTACCAAGGGTTTACAGCACCACAATGCCTATTCCACCCATGCTCTACCAAGGTTTTACAGCACCATAATACCTATTCCACCCATGCTCTACCAAGGTTTTACAGCACCATAATGCCTATTCCTCCCATGCTCTACCAAGGTTTTACAGCACCACAATGCCTATTCCACCCATGCTCTACCAAGGTTTTACAGCACCATAATGCCTATTCCACCCATGCTCTACCAAGGTTTTACAGCACCACAATGCCTACTCCACCCATGCTCTACCAAGGGTTTACAGCACCACAATGCCAATTCCACCCATGCTCTACCAAGGTTTTACAGCACCATAATGCCTATTTCACCCATGCTCTACCAAGGTTTTACAGCACCATAATGCCTATTCCACCCATGCTCTACCAAGGTTTTACAGCACCATAATGCCTACTCCACCCATGCTCTACCAAGGTTTTACAGCACCATAATGCCTATTCCTCGCATGCTCTACCAAGGTTTTACAGCAACACAATACCTATTCCTCACATGCTCTACCAAGGTTTTACAGCAACACAATACCTATTCCTCCCATGCTCTACCAAGGTTTTACAGCACCATAATGCCTATTCCACCCATGCTCTACCAAGGTTTACAGCACCACAATACCTACTCCACCCATGCTCTACCAAGGTTTACAGCACCACAATACCTACTCCACCCATGCTCTACCAATGTTTTACAGCACCACAATGCCTATTCCTCCCATGCTCTACCAAGGTTTTACATCACCACAATGCCTATTCCTCCCATGCTCTACCAAGGTTTTACAGCACCATAATGCCTATTCCACCCATGCTCTACCAAGGTTTTACAGCACCACAATGCCTATTCCACCCATGCTCTACCAAGGTTTTACAGCACCATAATGCCTATTCCACCCATGCTCTACCAAGGTTTTACAGCACCATAATGCCTATTCCACCCATGCTCTACCAAGGTTTTACAGCACCACAATGCCTATTCCACCCATGCTCTACCAAGGTTTTACAGCACCATAATGCCTATTCCACCCATGCTCTACCAAGGTTTTACAGCACCATAATGCCTATTCCTCCCATGCTCTACCAAGGTTTTACAGCACCATAATGCCTATTCCACCCATGCTCTACCAAGGTTTTACAGCACCATAATGCCTATTCCACCCATGCTCTACCAAGGTTTTACAGCACCATAATGCCTATTCCACCCATGCTCTACCAAGGTTTTACAGCACCACAATGCCTATTCCACCCATGCTCTACCAAGGTTTTACAGCACCATAATGCCTATTCCTCCCATGCTCTACCAAGGTTTTACAGCACCATAATGCCTATTCCACCCATGCTCTACCAAGGTTTTACAGCACCATAATGCCTATTCCTCCCATGCTCTACCAAGGTTTTACAGCACCATAATGCCTATTCCACCCATGCTCTACCAAGGTTTTACAGCACCATAATGCCTATTCCACCCATGCTCTACCAAGGTTTTACAGCACCATAATGCCTATTCCACCCATGCTCTACCAAGGTTTTACAGCACCACAATGCCTATTCCTCCCATGCTCTACCAAGGTTTTACAGCACCACAATGCCTATTCCACCCATGCCTATTCCATGCTCTACCAAGGTTTTACAGCACCACAATGCCTACTCCACCCATGCTCTACCAAGGTTTACAGCACCACTACCTACTCCACCCATGCTCTACCAAGGTTTTACAGCACCACAATACCTATTCCACCCATGCTCTACCAAGGTTTTACAGCACCACAATGCCTATTCCACCCATGCTCTACCAAGGTTTTACAGCACCATAATGCCTATTCCACCCATGCTCTACCAAGGTTTTACAGCACCATAATGCCTATTCCACCCATGCTCTACCAAGGTTTTACAGCACCATAATGCCTATTCCACCCATGCTCTACCAAGGTTTTACAGCACCATAATGCCTACTCCAATGCCTAGGTTTTACAGCACCATAATGCCTATTCCACCCATGCTCTACCAAGGTTTTACAGCACCACAATGCCTATTCCACCCATGCTCTACCAAGGTTTTACAGCACCACAATGCCTATTCCTCCCATGCTCTACCAAGGTTTTACAGCACCATAATGCCTATTCCTCCCATGCTCTACCAAGGTTTTACAGCACCATAATGCCTATTCCACCCATGCTCTACCAAGGTTTTACAGCACCACAATGCCTATTCCTCCCATGCTCTACCAAGGTTTTACAGCACCATAATGCCTATTCCTCCCATGCTCTACCAAGGTTTTACAGCACCATAATGCCTACTCCACCCATGCTCTACCAAGGTTTTACAGCACCATAATGCCTATTCCACCCATGCTCTACCAAGGTTTTACAGCACCATAATGCCTATTCCACCCATGCTCTACCAAGGTTTTACAGCACCATAATGCCTATTCCACCCATGCTCTACCAAGGTTTTACAGCACCATAATGCCTATTCCACCCATGCTCTACCAAGGTTTTACAGCACCATAATGCCTATTCCACCCATGCTCTACCAAGGTTTTACAGCACCACAATGCCTATTCCACCCATGCTCTACCAAGGTTTTACATCACCACAATGCCTCATGCCTACCAAGGTTCCCATGCTCTACCAAGGTTTTACAGCACCATAATGCCTATTCCACCCATGCTCTACCAAGGTTTTACAGCACCATAATGCCTATTCCACCCATGCTCTACCAAGGTTTTACAGCACCACAATGCCTATTCCACCCATGCTCTACCAAGGTTTTACAGCACCATAATGCCTATTCCACCCATGCTCTACCAAGGTTTTAC
Organism: Oncorhynchus tshawytscha; assembly: GCF_018296145.1. Taxonomy (NCBI): domain Eukaryota; kingdom Metazoa; phylum Chordata; class Actinopteri; order Salmoniformes; family Salmonidae; genus Oncorhynchus; species Oncorhynchus tshawytscha. The sequence goes on along the minus strand of NC_056458.1, from coordinate 51,512,913 downwards.
AGCACCATAATGCCTATTCCACCCATGCTCTACCAAGGTTTTACAGCACCATAATGCCTATTCCACCCATGCTCTACCAAGGTTTTACAGCACCATAATGCCTATTCCACCCATGCTCTACCAAGGTTTTACAGCACCATAATGCCTATTCCACCCATGCTCTACCAAGGTTTTACAGCACCACAATGCCTATTCCACCCATGCTCTACCAAGGTTTTACAGCACCACAATGCCTATTCCACCCATGCTCTACCAAGGTTTTACAGCACCATAATGCCTATTCCACCCATGCTCTACCAAGGTTTTACAGCACCATAATGCCTATTCCACCCATGCTCTACCAAGGTTTTACAGCACCATAATGCCTATTCCACCCATGCTCTACCAAGGTTTTACAGCACCATAATGCCTATTCCACCCATGCTCTACCAAGGTTTTACAGCACCATAATGCCTATTCCACCCATGCTCTACCAAGGTTTTACAGCACCATAATGCCTATTCCACCCATGCTCTACCAAGGTTTTACAGCACCATAATGCCTATTCCACCCATGCTCTACCAAGGTTTTACAGCACCATAATGCCTATTCCACCCATGCTCTACCAAGGTTTTACAGCACCATAATGCCTATTCCACCCATGCTCTACCAAGGTTTTACAGCACCATAATGCCTATTCCACCCATGCTCTACCAAGGTTTTACAGCACCATAATGCCTATTCCACCCATGCTCTACCAAGGTTTTACAGCACCATAATGCCTATTCCACCCATGCTCTACCAAGGTTTTACAGCACCATAATGCCTATTCCACCCATGCTCTACCAAGGTTTTACAGCATCATAATGCCTACTCCACCCATGCTCTACCAAGGTTTTACAGCACCATAATGCCTATTCCACCCATGCTCTACCAAGGTTTTCCAGCACCATAATGCCTATTCCACCCATGCTCTACCAAGGTTTTCCAGCACCATAATGCCTATTCCACCCATGCACTACCAAGGTTTTACAGCACCATAATGCCTATTCCACCCATGCTCTACCAAGGTTTTACAGCACCATAATGCCTATTCCACCCATGCTCTACCAAGGTTTTACAGCACCACAATGCCTATTCCTCCCATGCTCTACCAAGGTTTTACAGCACCATAATGCCTATTCCACCCATGCTCTACCAAGGCTTTACAGCACCACAATGCCTATTCCACCCATGCTCTACCAAGGTTTTCCAGCACCACAATGCCTATTCCTCCCATGCTCTACCAAGGTTTTACAGCACCATAATGCCTATTCCACCCATGCTCTACCAAGGTTTTACAGCACCACAATGCCTATTCCACCCATGCTCTACCAAGGTTTTACAGCACCACAATGCCTATTCCACCCATGCTCTACCAAGGTTTTACATCACCACAATGCCTATTCCTCCCATGCTCTACCAAGGTTTTACAGCACCATAATGCCTATTCCTCCCATGCTCTACCAAGGTTTTACAGCACCATAATGCCTATTCCACCCATGCTCTACCAAGGTTTTACAGCACCACAATGCCTATTCCACCCATGCGCTACCAAGGTTTTACAGCACCATAATGCCTATTCCTCCCATTTACCAAGTTTTACAGCACCATAATGCCTATTCCACCCATGCTCTACCAAGGTTTTACAGCACCATAATGCCTATTCCACCCATGCTCTACCAAGGTTTTACAGCACCATAATGCCTATTACACCCATGCTCTACCAAGGTTTTACAGCACCACAATGCCTATTCCACCCATGCTCTACCAAGGTTTTACAGCACCATAATGCCTATTCCACCCATGCTCTACCAAGGTTTTACAGCACCACAATGCCTATTCCACCCATGCTCTAGGTTTTACAGCACCACAATGCCTATTCCACCCATGCTCTACCAAGGTTTTACAGCACCATAATGCCTATTCCACCCATGCTCTACCAAGGTTTTACAGCACCACAATGCCTATTCCACCCATGCTCTACCAAGGTTTTACAGCACCATAATGCCTATTCCACCCATGCTCTACCAAGGTTTTACAGCACCACAATGCCTATTCCAAGGTTTTACAGCACCCAATGCCTATTCCTCCCATGCTCTACCAAGGTTTTACAGCACCATAATGCCTATTCCACCCATGCTCTACCAAGGTTTTACAGCACTATAATGCCAATTCCACCCATGCTCTACCAAGGTTTTACAGCACCATAATGCCTACTCCACCCATGCTCTACCAAGGTTTTACAGCACCATAATGCCTATTCCTCGCATGCTCTACCAAGGTTTTACAGCACCACAATACCTATTCCACCCATGCTCTACCAAGGTTTTACAGCACCACAATGCCTATTCCACCCATGCTCTACCAAGGTTTTACAGCACCACAATGCCTATTCCTCCCATGCTCTACCAAGGTTTTACAGCACCATAATGCCTATTCCTCCCATGCTCTACCAAGGTTTTACAGCACCATAATGCCTATTCCACCCATGCTCTACCAAGGTTTTACAGCACCATAATGCCTATTCCACCCATGCTCTACCAAGGTTTTACAGCACCATAATGCCTATTCCACCCATGCTCTACCAAGGTTTTACAGCACCACAATGCCTATTCCACCCATGCTCTACCAAGGTTTTACAGCACCATAATGCCTATTCCACCCATGCTCTACCAAGGTTTTACAGCACCATAATGCCTATTCCACCCATGCTCTACCAAGGTTTTACAGCACCATAATGCCTATTCCACCCATGCTCTACCAAGGTTTTACAGCACCATAATGCCTATTCCACCCATGCTCTACCAAGGTTTTACAGCACCACAATGCCTATTCCACCCATGCTCTACCAAGGTTTTACAGCACCACAATGCCTATTCCACCCATGCTCTACCAAGGTTTTACAGCACCACAATGCCTATTCCACCCATGCTCTACCAAGGTTTTACAGCACCACAATGCCTATTCCACCCATGCTCTACCAAGGTTTTACAGCACCATAATGCCTATTCCACCCATGCTCTACCAAGGTTTTACAGCACCATAATGCCTATTCCACCCATGCTCTACCAAGGTTTTACAGCACCATAATGCCTATTCCACCCATGCTCTACCAAGGTTTTACAGCACCATAATGCCTATTCCACCCATGCTCTACCAAGGTTTTACAGCACCATAATGCCTATTCCACCCATGCTCTACCAAGGTTTTACAGCACCATAATGCCTATTCCACCCATGCTCTACCAAGGTTTTACAGCACCATAATGCCTACTCCACCCATGCTCTACCAAGGTTTTACAGCACCACAATGCCTATTCCACCCATGCTCTACCAAGGTTTTACAGCACCATAATGGTCCCATTACCAAGGTTTTACAGCACCATAATGCCTATTCCACCCATGCTCTACCAAGGTTTTACAGCACCACAATGCCTATTCCACCCATGCTCTACCAAGGTTTTACAGCACCATAATGCCTATTCCACCCATGCTCTACCAAGGTTTTACAGCACCATAATGCCTATTCCACCCATGCTCTACCAAGGTTTTACAGCACCATAATGCCTATTCCACCCATGCTCTACCAAGGTTTTTACAAGCCTACCACCCATGCTCTAATGCCTATTCCTATTCCCCATGCTCTACCAAGGTTTTACAGCACCACAATGCCTATTCCACCCATGCTCTACCAAGGTTTTACAGCATCACAATGCCTATTCCACCCATGCTCTACCAAGGTTTTACAGCACCACAATGCCTATTCCTCCCATGCGCTACCAAGGTTTTACAGCACCATAATGCCTATTCCACCCATGCTCTACCAAGGTTTTACAGCACCATAATGCCTATTCCACCCATGCTCTACCAAGGTTTTACAGCACCATAATGCCTATTCCACCCATGCTCTACCAAGGTTTTACAGCACCATAATGCCTATTCCACCCATGCTCTACCAAGGTTTTACAGCACCACAATGCCTATTCCACCCATGCTCTACCAAGGTTTTACAGCACCATAATGCCTATTCCTCCCATGCTCTACCAAGGTTTTACAGCACCATAATGCCTATTCCACCCATGCTCTACCAAGGTTTTACAGCACCATAATGCCTATTCCACCCATGCTCTACCAAGGTTTTACAGCACCATAATGCCTATTCCACCCATGCTCTACCAAGGTTTTACAGCACCATAATGCCTATTCCACCATGCTCTACCAAGGTTTTACAGCACCACATGCATCTACCAAGGTTTTACAGCACCATAATGCCTATTCCACCCATGCTCTACCAAGGTTTTACAGCACCATAATGCCTATTCCACCCATGCTCTACCAAGGTTTTACAGCACCATAATGCCTATTCCACCCATGCTCTACCAAGGTTTTACAGCACCATAATGCCTATTCCACCCATGCTCTACCAAGGTTTTACAGCACCATAATGCCTATTCCACCCATGCTCTACCAAGGTTTTACAGCACCACAATGCCTATTCCACCCCCACCAAGGTTTTACAGCACCTCTATTCCACCCATGCTCTACCAAGGTTTTACAGCACCATAATGCCTATTCCTCCCATGCTCTACCAAGGTTTTACAGCACCACAATGCCTATTCCACCCATGCTCTACCAAGGTTTTACAGCACCATAATGCCTATTCCACCCATGCTCTACCAAGGTTTTACAGCACCACAATGCCTACTCCACCCATGCTCTACCAAGGATTTACAGCACCATAATGCCTATTCCACCCATGCTCTACCAAGGTTTTACACAACCACAATGCCTATTCCACCCTTGCTCTACCAAGGTTTTACAGCACCACAATGCCTATTCCACCCATGCTCTACCAAGGTTTTACAGCACCACAATACCTACTCCACCCATGCTCTACCAAGGTTTTACAGCACCATAATGCCTATTCCACCCATGCTCTACCAAGGTTTTACAGCACCACAATGCCTATTCCACCCATGCTCTACCAAGGTTTTACAGCACCATAATGCCTATTCCACCCATGCTCTACCAAGGTTTTACAGCACCATAATGCCTATTCCACCCATGCTCTACCAAGGTTTTACAGCACCACAATGCCTATTCCACCCATGCTCTACCAAGGTTTTACAGCACCACAATGCCTATTCCACCCATGCTCTACCAAGGTTTTACAGCACCACAATGCCTATTCCACCCATGCTCTACCAAGGTTTTACAGCACCACAATGCCTATTCCACCCATGCTCTACCAAGGTTTTACAGCACCATAATGCCTATTCCACCCATGCTCTACCAAGGTTTTACAGCACACAATGCCTATTCCACCCATGCTCTCCCACCAAGGTTTTACAGCACCACAATGCCTATTCCACCCATGCTCTACCAAGGTTTTACAGCACCATAATGCCTATTCCACCCATGCTCTACCAAGGTTTTACAGCACCACAATGCCTATTCCACCCATGCTCTACCAAGGTTTTACAGCACCATAATGCCTATTCCACCCATGCTCTACCAAGGTTTTACAGCACCACAATGCCTATTCCACCCATGCTCTACCAAGGTTTTAAAGCACCACAATGCCTATTCCACATATGCTCTAGCAAGGTTTTCCAGCACCATAATGTCTATTACTCCCATGCTCTACCAAGGGTTTACAGCACCACAATGCCAATTCCACCCATGCTCTACCAAGGTTTTACAGCACCATAATGCCTATTTCACCCATGCTCTACCAAGGTTTTACAGCACCATAATGCTTATTCCACCCATGCTCTACCAAGGTTTTACAGCACCATAATGCCTATTCCACCCATGCTCTACCAAGGTTTTACAGCACCACAATGCCTATTCCACCCATGCTCTACCAAGGTTTTACAGCACCATAATGCCTATTCCACCCATGCTCTACCAAGGTTTTACAGCACCATAATGCCTATTCCACCCATGCTCTACCAAGGTTTTACAGCACCACAATGCCTATTCCACCCATGCTCTACCAAGGTTTTACAGCACCACAATGCCTATTCCACCCATGCTCTACCAAGGTTTTACAGCACCATAATGCCTATTCCACCCATGCTCTACCAAGGTTTTACAGCACCACAATGCCTATTCCACCCATGCTCTATCAAGGTTTTACAGCACCACAATGCCTATTCCACCCATGCTCTACCAAGGTTTTACAGCACCATAATGCCTATTTCACCCATGCTCTACCAAGGTTTTACAGCACCATAATGCTTATTCCACCCATGCTCTACCAAGGTTTTACAGCACCATAATGCCTATTCCACCCATGCTCTACCAAGGTTTTACAGCACCACAATGCCTATTCCACCCATGCTCTACCAAGGTTTTAAAGCACCACAATGCCTATTCCACACATGCTCTAGCAAGGTTTTACAGCACCATAATGCCTATTCCACCCATGCTCTACCAAGGTTTTACAGCACCACAATGCCTATTCCACCCATGCTCTAAAGGTTTTACAGCACCATAATGCCTATTCCACCCATGCTCTACCAAGGTTTTACAGCACCACAATGCCTATTCCACCCATGCTCTACCAAGGTTTTACAGCACCACAATGCCTATTCCACCCATGCTCTACCAAGGTTTTACAGCACCATAATGCCTATTCCACCCATGCTCTACCAAGGTTTTACAGCACCACAATGCCTATTCCACCCATGCTCTACCAAGGTTTTACAGCACCACAATGCCTATTCCACCCATGCTCTACCAAGGTTTTACAGCACCACAATGCCTATTCCACCCATGCTCTACCAAGGTTTTACAGCACCATAATGCCTATTCCTCCCATGCTCTACCAAGGTTTTACAGCACCACAATGCCTATTCCACCCATGCTCTACCAAGGTTTTACAGCACCACAATGCCTATTCCACCCATGCTCTACCAAGGTTTTACAGCACCACAATGCCTATTCCTCCCATGCTCTACCAAGGTTTTACAGCACCATAATGCCTATTCCACCCATGCTCTACCAAGGTTTTACAGCACCACAATGCCTATTCCTCCCATGCTCTACCAAGGTTTTACAGCACCACAATGCCTATTCCACCCATGCTCTACCAAGGTTTTACAGCACCATAATGCCTATTCCACCCATGCTCTACCAAGGTTTTACAGCACCACAATGCCTATTCCACCCATGCTCTACCAAGGTTTTACAGCACCACAATGCCTATTCCACCCATGCTCTACCAAGGTTTTACAGCACCACAATGCCTATTCCACCCATGCTCTACCAAGGTTTTACAGCACCACAATGCCTATTCCACCCATGCTCTACCAAGGTTTTACAGCACCATAATGCCTATTCCACCCATGCTCTACCAAGGTTTTACAGCACCACAATGCCTATTCCACCCATGCTCTACCAAGGTTTTACAGCACCATAATGCCTATTCCTCCCATGCTCTACCAAGGTTTTACAGCACCACAATGCCTATTCCACCCATGCTCTACCAAGGTTTTACAGCACCACAATGCCTATTCCACCCATGCTCTACCAAGGTTTTACAGCACCACAATGCCTATTCCACCCATGCTCTACCAAGGTTTTACAGCACCATAATGCCTATTCCACCCATGCTCTACCAAGGTTTTACAGCACCACAATGCCTATTCCACCCATGCTCTACCAAGGTTTTACAGCACCATAATGCCTATTCCACCCATGCTCTACCAAGGTTTTACAGCACCACAATGCCTATTCCACCCATGCTCTACCAAGGTTTTACAGCACCACAATGCCTATTCCACCCATGCTCTACCAAGGTTTTACAGCACCATAATGCCTATTCCTCCCATGCTCTACCAAGGTTTTACAGCACCATAATGCCTATTCCACCCATGCTCTACCAAGGTTTTACAGCACCACAATGCCTATTCCACCCATGCTCTACCAAGGTTTTACAGCACCATAATGCCTATTCCACCCATGCTCTACCAAGGTTTTACAGCACCACAATGCCTATTCCACCCATGCTCTACCAAGGTTTTACAGCACCACAATGCCTATTCCACCCATGCTCTACCAAGGTTTTACAGCACCATAATGCCTATTCCACCCATGCTCTACCAAGGTTTTACAGCACCATAATGCCTATTCCACCCATGCTCTACCAAGGTTTTACAGCACCATAATGCCTATTCCACCCATGCTCTACCAAGGTTTTACAGCACCACAATGCCTATTCCACCCATGCTCTACCAAGGTTTTACAGCACCACAATGCCTATTCCACCCATGCTCTACCAAGGTTTTACAGCACCATAATGCCTATTCCACCCATGCTCTACCAAGGTTTTACAGCACCACAATGCCTATTCCACCCATGCTCTACCAAGGTTTTACAGCACCATAATGCCTATTCCACCCATGCTCTACCAAGGTTTTACAGCACCACAATGCCTATTCCACCCATGCTCTACCAAGGTTTTTACAGCACCATAATGCCTATTCCTCCCATGCTCTACCAAGGTTTTACAGCACCACAATGCCTATTCCACCCATGCTCTACCAAGGTTTTACAGCACCACAATGCCTATTCCACCCATGCTCTACCAAGGTTTACAGCACCACAATGCCTATTCCACCCATGCTCTACCAAGGTTTTACAGCACCATAATGCCTATTCCTCCCATGCTCTACCAAGGTTTTACAGCACCACAATGCCTATTCCACCCATGCTCTACCAAGGTTTTACAGCACCACAATGCCTATTCCACCCATGCTCTACCAAGGTTTTACAGCACCACAATGCCTATTCCACCCATGCTCTACCAAGGTTTTACAGCACCACAATGCCTATTCCACCCATGCTCTACCAAGGTTTTACAGCACCACAATGCCTATTCCACCCATGCTCCACCAAGGTTTTACAGCACCACAATGCCTATTCCACCCATGCTCTACCAAGGTTTTACAGGACCATAATGCCTCTTCCTCCCATGCTCTACCAAGGTTTTACAGCACCACAATGCCTATTCCACCCATGCTCTACCAAGGTTTTACAGCACCATAATGCCTATTCCTCCCATGCTCTACCAAGGTTTTACAGCACCACAATGCCTATTCCACCCATGCTCTACCAAGGTTATACAGCACCACAATGCCTATTCCACCCATGCTCTACCAAGGTTTTACAGCACCACAATGCCTATTCCACCCATGCTCTACCAAGGTTTTACAGCACCACAATGCCTTTACCAAGGTTTCCTACAGCACCATAATGCCTATTCCACCCATGCTCTACCAAGGTTTTAAAGCACCACAATGCCTATTCCACCCATGCTCTACCAAGGTTTTACAGCACCACAATGCCTATTCCACCCATGCTCTACCAAGGTTTTACAGCACCACAATGCCTATTCCATCCATGCTCTACCAAGGTTTTCCAGCACCATAATGCCTATTCCTCCCATGCTCTACCAAGGTTTTACAGCACCACAATGCCTATTCCACCCATGCTCTACCAAGGTTTTACAGCACCACAATGCATATTCCACCCATGCCCTACCAAGGTTTTACAGCACCACAATGCCTATTCCACCCATGCTCTACCAAGGTTTACAGCACCACAATGCCTATTCCACCCATGCTCTACCAAGGTTTTACAGCACCATAATGCCTATTCCTCCCATGCTCTACCAAGGTTTTACAGCACCACAATGCCTATTTCACCCATGCTCTACCAAGGTTTTACAGCACCACAATGCCTATTCCACCCATGCTCTACCAAGGTTTTACAGCACCACAATGCCTATTCCACCCATGCTCTACCAAGGTTTTCCAGCACCACAATGCCTATAACACCCATGCTCTACCAAGGTTTTCCAGCACCATAATGCCTATTCCTCCCATGCTCTACCAAGGTTTTACAGAACCACAATGCCTACTCCACCCATGCTCTACCAAGGTTTTCCAGCACCACAATGCCTACTCCACCCATGCTCTACCAAGGTTTTCCAGCACCACAATGCCTACTCCACCCATGCTCTACCAAGGTTTTCCAGCACCACAATGCCTATTCCACCCATGCTCTACCAAGGTTTTACAGCACCACAATGCCTACTCCAACCATGCTCTACCAAGCTTTTCCAGCACACTGCTGTGACCTGCTACAGTAGCATACAAGGTTAAGTATTGGATTCTTCACACAACAGAGTCTTTATCCCATTCCACTACCTTTTCAAGATTTTTTATTTGTCCCCCTGTCCGGGGTGTCCTCGGATGGGGCCACAGTGTCTCCTGACCCCTCCTGTCTCAGCCTCCAGTATTTATGCTGCAGTAGTTTATGTTTCGGGGGGCTAGGGTCAGTTTGTTATATCTGGAGTACTTCTCCTGTCCTATTCGGTGTCCTGTGTGAATCTAAGTGTGCATTCTCTAATTCTCTCCTTCTCTCTTTCTTTCTCTCTCTCGGAGGACCTGAGCCCTAGGACCATGCCCCAGGACTACCTGACATGATGACTCCTTGCTGTCCCCAGTCCACCTGGCCGTGCTGCTGCTCCAGTTTCAACTGTTCTGCCTTATTATTATTCGACCATGCTGGTTATTTATGAACATTTGAACATCTTGGCCATGTTCTGTTATAATCTCCACCCGGCACAGCCAGAAGAGGACTGGCCACCCCACATAGCCTGGTTCCTCTCTAGGTTTCTTCCTAGGTTTTGGCCTTTCTAGGGAGTTTTCAGAGCCACCGTGCTTCTACACCTGCATTGCTTGCTGTTTGAGGTTTTAGGCTGGGTTTCTGTACAGCACTTTGAGATATCAGCTGATGTACGAAGGGCTAAATAAATACATGTGATTTGTTTTGATTTGATGAAAGCAGGTTGTGGGTGTGTCTGAGCATTCTGTCACTCCATATGGACAGGACATACCCAGGGGCCTTCTGAGTCCGTTCCACCATCTTGTCACTACAGCTCAGTTACATAGACAAACATTCACTAGTCACTACAGATCAGTTACAAAGACCTCCAGTCTCTCTAGTCACTACAGATCAGTTACAAAGACCTCCAGTCACTGCATATCAGTTACAAAGACCTCCAGTCACTACATATCAGTTACAAAGACCTCCAGTCACTCTAGTCACTACAGATCAGTTACAAAGACCTCTAGTCACTCTAGTCACTTCAGATCAGTTACAACGACCTCCAGTCACTCTAGTCACTACATATCAGTTACAAAGACCTCTAGTCACTACATATCAGTTACATGGACCTCTAGTCACTCTAGTCACTACAGATCAGTTACAAAGACCTCTAGTCACTCTAGTCACTACAGATCAGTTACAAAGACCTCCAGTCACTCTAGTCACTACAGATCAGTTACAAAGACCTCCAGTCACTAGTCACTACAGATCAGTTACAAAGACCTCCAGTCACTGCATATCAGTTACAAAGACCTCCAGTCACTCTAGTCACTACAGATCAGTTACAAAGACTTCTAGTCACTAGTCACTACAGATCAGTTACAAAGACCTCTAGTCACTCTAGTCACGACAGATCAGTTACAAAGACCTCCAGTCACTCTAGTCACTACATATCAGTTACAAAGACCTCTAGTCACTAGTCACTACAGATTAGTTACATAGACCTCCAGTCACTACAGATCAGTTACATAGACCTTCAGTCACTAGTCACTACAGATCAGTTACAACGACCTCTAGTCACTCTAGTCACTACAGATCAGTTACAAAGACCTCCAGTCACTACAGATCAGTTACAAAGACCTCTAGTCACTAGTCACTGCAAATCAGCTACATAGACCTCCAGTCACTAGTCACTACAGATCAGTTACAAAGACCTCCAGTCACTACAGATCAGTTACAAAGACCTCTAGTCACTAGTCACTACAGATCAGTTACAAAGACCTCCAGTCACTACAGATCAGTTAAAAATACCTCCAGTCACTCTAGTCACTACAGATCAGTTACAAAGACCTCTAGTCACTAGTCACTACAGATCAGTTACAAAGACCTCTGGTCACTCTAGTCATTACAGATCAGTTACAAAGACCCCAGTCACTCTAGTCACTATATATCAGTTACAAAGACCTCTAGTCACTAGTCACTACAGATCAGTTACAAAGACCTCCAGTCACTGCATATCAGTTACAAAGACCTTCAGTCACTGCATATCAGTAACAAAGACCTCCAGTCACTGCAGATCAGTTACAAAGACCTCTAGTCACTAGTCACTGCATAATCAGCTACATAGACCTCCAGTCACTACATATCAGTTACATAGACCTCCAGTCACTAGTCACTACAGATCAGTTACAAAGACCTCCAGTCACTACAGATCAGTTACATAGACCTCCAGTCACTAGTCACTACAGATCAGTTACAAAGACCTCCAGTCACTAGTCACTACATATCAGTTACATAGACCTCTAGTCACTCTAGTCACTGCAGATCAGTTACATAGACCTCCAGTCACTACAGATCAGTTACAAAGACCTTCAGTCACTCTAGTCACTACAGATCAGTTACATAGACCTCCAGTCACTAGTCACTACGGATCAGTTACAAAGACCTTCAGTCACTCTAGTCACTACAGATCAGTTACATAGACCTCCAGTCACTAGTCACTACAGATCAACTTCAAAGACCTCCAGTCAGGATGCTGTTGATGTGAGTCATGACCATCCTTTCAAAGCACTTCATGGCTACCGATGTGAGTGCCACAGGGCGGTAATCATTTGGGCAGGTTACCTTCGCTTCCTTGGGCACCTGGTGGTCTGTTTGAAACATGTAAGTATTAAAGACTCGGTCAGGGAGAGGTTGACATCAGCAACATCACATTTCTCCCTCTCTCCCCTTTCTCTCTAACCCCCGGGCAGAGCAGCCTAACCGTTCAGACTCCATTCTGAATTATACTGTCTTTGTTAGATGAATAGATTACATAATTAAATATGCATAAATAGATTGGGAGTGTGTTGGTTTAAACTGACTATGTTGGTTTTAATCTGAAGTGGAGATTGGTTAGTGGGTTATGCGGAGTCACAGAGAGAGAGAGAAGGATAAAAGGAAAGGATGGAAGGAAAGGATGGAAGTATTTTCATTTTCGAGGCAGTCCGTTGATTTTACTGTTGAATGCAAAATAATATTTCTCTTTACAGAACATTTTGATTGTGGACTCGACAAACATTCAAATATTAGAAATGGGAAATCTGATTTGAATCTCAAATGCGGGACAGCTCTAGCATGCATGCGTGTGTGAGTGTGAGAGTCTAAAAGAATAAGACTATTCCTCTCCAGATGGCTTCTTCAACAGATCCTCTATATCAGTCTGTCAGCAACATCACATTTAACACAAGACACTGTGGAATTAGGGACATTTATCAGTCTGTCAGTGATGTAACAAGACACTGTGGAATTAGAGACATTTATCAGTCTGTCGGTGATGCAACAAGACACTGTGGAATTAGGGACATTTATCAGTCTGTCAGTGCTGTAACAAGACACTGTGGAATTAGAGACATTTATCAGTCTGTCAGTGATGCAACAAGACACTGTGGAATTAGGGACATTTATCAGTCTGTCAGTGATGCAACAAGACACTGTGGAATTAGGGACATTTATCAGTCTGTCGGTGATGCAACAAGACACTTGTCACGTTCTGACCTTTATTTCCTGTGTTTTGTATTTAGTTAGTATGGTCAGGGCATGAGTTGGGTGGGCAGTCTATGTTTGATTTTCTATGATTTGGGGTTTTCTATGTTTCGGCCTAGTATGGTTCTCAATCAGAGGCAGGTGTCATTAGTTGTCTCTGATTGAGAATCATACTTAGGTAGCCTGGGTGTCACTGTGTGTTTGTGGGTGATTGTACCTGTCTCTGTCTTTGCACCAGATAGGACTGTTTAGGGTTTCACACGTTCCATGTTTATTGTTTTGTAGTGTTCATGTGTACATTTACATATTAAAAGAACCATGGACACTTACCACGCCGCACATTGGTCCTCTGATCCGTTTCGCCTCTCCTCTTCGGGAGACGAGGAGGAAATCCCTTACAACACTGTGGAATTAGGGACATTTATCAGTCTGTCAGTGATGCAAAGAGACACTGCCCTTGACTGCAACCCTCCAAATTATTGTACCCTGTGCCACAACCCATGTGGAATTTCGAGCAGTCAAGAATGCGGAAATGATCTGAGCCTATGCTGCCCTGACGGAGACATGGATCAACCCAGAGAACACTGAGCCTATGCTGCCCTGACAGAGACATGGATCAACCCAGAGAACACTGAGCCTATGCTGCCCTGACGGAGACATGGATCAACCCAGAGAACACTGAGCCTATGCTGCCCTGACGGAGACATGGATCAACCCAGAGAACACTGAGCCTATGCTGCCCTGACGGAGACATGGATCAACCCAGAGAACACTGAGCCTATGCTGCCCTGACAGAGAAATGGATCAACCCAGAGAACACTATTGAGTCCACTGGTCCCACTCATTCACTCAGCCTATTGAGTCCACTGGTCCCACTCATTCACTCAGCCTACTGAGTCCACTGGTCCCACTCATTCACTCAGCCTATTGAGTCCACTGGTCCCACTCATTCACTCAGCCTATTGAGTCCACTGGTCCCACTCATTCACTCAGCCTATTGAGTCCACTGGTCCCACTCATTCACTCAGCCTACTGAGTCCACTGGTCCCACTCATTCACTCAGCCTATTGAGTCCACTGGTCCCTCTCACACAGAACTACCCTACTCTTTTACCTCTTTCTCAGCTCTCACTCCAGATGAAAACCTGTGACTAGTGAGGTCTGGCCGCATGACAACCTGCCCCCTCGACCCCTCGACCCCATCCCCTCCTCCCTCCTCCATCCCCTCCTCCCTTCTCCAGACCATCTCTGGAGACCTTCTCCCATTCCTCACTTCCCTCATCAACTCATCGCTGACCACTCTGACTTCAAAATGGCCCAAGTAACTCCCATCCTCAATAAACCAAAACTCGACTCATCTGACACAAATTAAAGACCCTTTTTTTTCTTTCCAAAACACTTGCGCGTGCTGTCTCTGACCAACCCTCGCATTATCTTTCTCAGAATGATCTTCTTGACCTTAACCAGTCAGGCTTCAAGACGGTTCACTCAACCAAGACTGATCTTCTCTGTGTCACGGAGGGTCTCCACACCGCCAAAGCTGACTCTCTCTCCTCTGTTCTCATCTTCCTAGATCCATCCGCTGCCTTTGACACTGTGAACCATCAGATCCTCCTCTCCACCCTCTCAGGGTTGGGCGTCTCAAACTCTCAGATCCTCCTCTCCACCCTCTCAGGGTTGGGCGTCTCAGACTCTCAGATCCTCCTCTCCACCCTCTCAGGGTTGGGCTTCTCAAACTCTCAGATCCTCCTCTCCACCCTCTCAGGGTTGGGCGTCTCAGTCTCAGGCTCTATCAGATCCTCCTCTCCACCCTCTCAGGGTTGGGCGTCTCAGACTCTCAGATCCTCCTCTCCACCCTCTCAGGGTTGGGCTTCTCAAACTCTCAGATCCTCCTCTCCACCCTCTCAGGGTTGGGCGTCTCAGTCTCAGGCTCTATCAGATCCTCCTCTCCACCCTCTCAGGGCTGGGTGTCTCAGTCTCTCCACTCTCTTGGATTGCATCCTACCTGACAGGCCTCTCCTACCAGGTGATGTGCAGAGGATCTATGTCTGCACCATGTACTCTCACTACTGGCATCCCCCTCTTCTCCCTGTACACCAAGTCACTCAGCTCTGTCACCTCCTCACATGTTCTCTCCTATCACTGCTATGTGGATGACACCCAACTTCTTTTCTCCTTCCCACCTTCTAAAACCCAGGTGGTGACACTCATCTCTGCGTGCCTGGCAGACATCTCATCTTGGATCTCGGCCCAAAACCTCAAACTCAACCTTCGACAAGACAGAGCAGCTCTTCCTCCCGGGAAGGCCTGCCCGCTCAAAGACCTCTCCATCATGGTTGACAATTCCAAAGTGTCACCCTCCCAGATTGCAAAGAATCTTAACGTGACCCTGGACAACACCCTGTCGTTCTCTGCAAACATCAAAGCAGTGCTTTGCCCCTGCAGGTTCGTGCTCTACAACATCCTTAGAGTACACCCCTACCTGTGGCGGCAGGGTAGCCTAGTGGTTAGAGCATTGGACTAGTAACCGAAAGGTTGCAAGTTCAAACCCCGAGCTGACAAGGTACAAATCTGTCGTTCTGCCCCTGAACAGGCAGTTAACCCACTGTTCCTAGGCTGTCATTGAAAATAAGAATGTGTTCTTAACTGACTTGCCTAGTTAAATAAAGGTAAAATTAAAAAATTAAAAAATTAAATACCTCACACAGGAAGCATTGCAGCTCATAATCCAGACACACCCATTCGGAAGTGGAGCCCCAGATCCTGATCATATATTCATATGTGTGATAGCTCAGTTGAAACTAATTATTATAGAAGCTGATCAGTATTCATATGTGTTGACGTGATAGCTCAGCTGAAACGAACACAGCTTTTTCCAAAGATGAGCAGAGTACATAGACGTAGCCATCTGTATGTGTTCTCACTGAAGTACCCCTCAAATACTAGTAGGGGTCTGTTTAGGCAGGAATTGTACTTTGGCTTCAGATTTTATTTCAATATAGATATCTCTTTATTTAGGTTAATGATGTTGAAACAATGACGTTGTTTGAAACATAGAATTTTAGTATCAACATTGAAACAAGGTATAAAACATACAAGTCTATATATATATATAATTGGATTCCTCCCTGCCAGTTGCAATGTGGCTATCGGAAGTTAATAGTTGTATCCCTTTGGAGAAAATCACTTACTGCTTGAGGAATAAGTTAAAGACATTTTACAGAATTTGGCAACCTTTTATTGACTATATGGAGAATCTCCCCCACATCTCATTGATTGAATCTATATATAATCCTCACATAATGTTTCACACGTAATGTATAATATGTAGCCTACGGCAGATGATCCAATGTCTCGTTATTATTTTTTTCTTATTGTATATTTGTATATATAATTATTATTATTTATTTTTGTTACGCTCGTCTGTTACTGTCACTGTCCTTTCGTTGTCTAATATCTTTTCACTTTTGTTTTGAATGTTCTTAATTGGAAAATGCAAAAATAAAATATATAACAAAAAATATATATATATACAGTGGGGCAAAAAAGTATTTAGTCAGCCACCAATTGTGCAAGTTCTCCCACTTAAAAAGATGAGAGAGGCCTGTCATTTTTATCATAGGTACACTTCAACTATGACAGACAAAATGAGAAAAAAATCTAAAAAATCACTTTGTAGGATTTTTATTTAATTTATTTGCAAATTAGTATTTGGTCACCTACAAACAAGCAAGATTTCTGGCTCTCACAGACCTGTAACTCTTCTTTAAGAGGCTCCTCTGTCCTCCACTCGTTACCTGTATTAATGGCACCTGTATGAACTTGTTATCAGTATAAAAGACACCTGTCCACAACCTCAAACAGTCACAATCCAAACTCCACTATGGCCAAGACCAAAGAGCTGTCAAATGACACCAGAAACAAAATTGTAGACATGCACCGGGAAGACTGAATCTGCAATAGGTAAGCAGCTTGGTTTGAAGAAATCAACTGTGGGAGCAATTATTAGGAAATGGAAGACATACAAGACCACTGATAATCTCCCTCGATCTGGGGCTCCACGCAAGATCTCACCCCGTGGGGTCAAAATTATCACAAGAACGGTGAGCAAAAATCCCAGAACCACACGGGGACCTTGTGGTCCTAGCTCCAACTATGCAGTAGTATCTGACAACACACAACAACACACAAATCTAAAAGTACAATAATGGAATTAAGAAATATATACATATTAGGATGAGCAATCTTGGAGTGGCATTGACTAAAATACAGTAGAATAGAATACAGTAGAACAGAATACAGTATATACATATGAAATGAGTAAAGCAGTATGTAAACATTATTAAAGTGACTAGTTAGTAAATACAGTAGAATAGAATACAGTAAATACATATGAAAGGAGTAAAGCAGTATGTAAACATTATTAAAGTGACTAGTTAGTAAATACAGTAGAATAGAATACAGTAAATACATATGAAAGGAGTAAAGCAAAATATGTAAACATGATTAAAGTGACTAGTGTTCGGATATTAAAGTAACCAGTGTTTCCATGTATATGTATATAGGGCATCAGCCTCTAAGGTACAGGGATGAGTAACTGGGTGGTAGCTGGCTAGTGACGAGGTTCAGGTCAGGGTACTGGGTGGTAGCTGGCTAGTGACGAGGTTCAGGTCAGGGTACTGGGTGGTAACTGGCTAGTGACGAGGTTCAGGTCAGGGTACTGGGTGGTAGCTGGCTAGTGATGAGGTTCAGGTCAGGGTACTGGGTGGTAGCTGGCTAGTGACGAGGTTCAGGTCAGGGTACTGGGTGGAGGCCGGCTAGTGACAAGGTTCAGGTCAGGATACTGGGTGGAGGCTGGCTAGTGACGAGGTTCAGGTCAGGGTACTGGGTGGTAGCTGGCTAGTGACGAGGTTCAGGTCAGGGTACTGGGTGGTAGCTGGCTAATGACGAGGTTCAGGTCAGGGTACTGGGTGGTAGCTGGCTAGTGACGAGGTTCAGGTCAGGGTACTGGGTGGTAGCTGGCTAATGACGAGGTTCAGGTCAGGGTACTGGGTGGAGGCCGGCTAGTGACGGGGTTCAGGTCAGGGTACTGGGTGGAGGCCGGCTAGTGACGAGGTTCAGGTCAGGGTACTGGGTGGAGGCCGGCTAGTGACGAGGTTCAGGTCAGGGTACTGGGTGGTAGCTGGCTAGTGACGAGGTTCAGGTCAGGGTACTGGGTGGAGGCCGGCTAGTGACGAGGTTCAGGTCAGGGTACTGGGTGGAGGCCGGCTAGTGACGAGGTTCAGGTCAGGGTACTGGGTGGAGGCCGGCTAGTGACGAGGTTCAGGTCAGGGTACTGGGTGGTAGCTGGCTGCTGACGAGGTTCAGGTCAGGGTACTGGGTGGAGGCCGGCTAGTGACGAGGTTCAGGTCAGGGTACCGGGTGGAGGCTGGCTAGTGACGAGGTTCAGGTCAGGGTACCGGGTGGTAGCCGGCTAGTGACGAGGTTCAGGTCAGGGTACTGGGTGGAGGCCGGCTAGTGACGAGGTTCAGGTCAGGGTACTGGGTGGTAGCTGGCTGCTGACGAGGTTCAGGTCAGGGTACTGGGTGGAGGCCGGCTAGTGACGAGGTTCAGGTCAGGGTACTGGGTGGAGGCCGGCTAGTGACGAGGTTCAGGTCAGGATACTGGGTGGAGGCCGGCTAGTGACGAGGTTCAGGTCAGGGTACTGGGTGGAGGCCGGCTAGTGACGAAGTTCAGGTCAGGGTACTGGGTGGAGGCCAGCTAGTGACGAGGTTGAGGTCAGGGTACTGGGTGGAGGCCGGCTAGTGACGAGGTTCAGGTCAGGGTACTGGGTGGAGGCTGGCTAGTGACGAGGTTCAGGTCAGGGTACTGGGTGGAGGCCGGCTAGTGACGAGGTTCAGGTCAGGGTACTGGGTGGTAGCTGGCTAGTGACGAGGTTCAGGTCAGGGTACTGGGTGGAGGCCGGCTAGTGACGAGGTTCAGGTCAGGGTACTGGGTGGAGGCCGGCTAGTGATGACTATTTAACAGTCTGATGGCCTTGAGATAGAAGCTGTTTTTCAGTCTCTCGGTCCCTGCTTTGATGCACCTGAACTGACCTCGCCTTCTAGATGATAACGGGGTGAACAGGCAGTGGCTCGGATGGTTGTTTTCCTTGATGATCATAGACTGACCAGGTGAATCCAGGTTTGATCCCTCATTGATGTCACTTGTTAAATCCACTTCAATCAGTGTAGATGAAGGAGAGGAGACAGGATAAATGAGTATTTTTAAGCCTTGATACAACTGAGACATGGATTGTATATGTGTCCCATTCAGAGGGTGAATGGAGAAGACTAAATATTGAAGTGCTATTGAACGTGGTCTGGTAGTAGGTGCCAGGAGCACCTGGTTCAGTGTCAAGAACTGCAACGCTGCTGGATTTTCCATGCTCAACACTTTCCCTGTGTTTATCAAGAATGGTCCACCACCCAAAGGACATCCAGCCAACTTGACACAACTGTGGGAAGCATTGGAGTCAAAGTGGGCCAGCATCTCTGTGGAAGGCTTTCAACACCTTGTAGATTCCATGTCCTGCTGAATTGAGGCTGTTCTGAGGACAAATTGGGGTGCAACTCAATATTAGGAAGATGTTCCTAATGTTTGTTGGACTCAGTTGATGAAACAGTGAGAATGTATCTATACCTAAAATAAGACATAGATCTGATGTTGCGTGGTCAACACCATGAATTGTGTTGCAATTTACCATGTAGATTCTATGTGAGATTTGTAACCAATTCTAGGTAGAATTTTCAATGCAATTTTCAAACCCACAGTCTATGGACCAGGAGCACGCTGCTTAGAGCACTGCGCCGTCCATCCAGATTGAGTTAGCAAGGCCTTAATAAATGTTTCTGTTTTGAACCCCAAACCTTAATCCTTGACTCTATGTCTAGATGGTGCACTGTCCTTCTCTCAGCACATATCAAAGCTGCAGGCTAAAGTTACATCTAGACTTGGTTTCCTCTATCGTAATCGCTCCTCTTTCACCCCAGCAGCCAAACTAACCCTGATTCAGAAGACCATCCTACCCATGCTAGATTACAAAGACACAATTTATAGATCGGCAGGTAAAGGTGCTCTCGAATGGCTAGATGTTCTTTGCCATTCAGCCATCAGATTTGCCACCAATGCTCCTTATAGGACACATCACTGCACTCTATACTCCTCTGTAAACTGGTCATCTCTGTATACCCGTCGCAAGACCCACTGGTTGATGCTTATTTATAAAACTCTCTTAGGCCTCACTCCCCCCTATCTGAGATATCTACTGCAGCCCTCATCCTCCACATACACCACCCGTTCTGCCAGTCACATTCTGTTAAAGGTCCCCAAAGCGAACACATCCCTGGGTCGCTCATCTTTTCAGTTCGCTGCAGCTAGCGACTGGAACGAGCTGCAACCAACACTCAAACTGGACAGTTTTATCTCAATCTCTTCATTCAAAGACTCAATCATGGACACTCTTACTGACAGTTGTGGCTGCTTTGCGTGATTTATTGTTGTCTCTACCTTCTTGTCCTTTGTGCTGTTGTCTGTGCCCAATAATGTTTATACCATGTTTTGTGCTGCTACCATGTTGTGCTGCTACCATATTGTGCTGTTACCATGTTGTTGTTATGTTGTGCTGATATTTATTTATTTATTTGATACCATGTTGTGCTGTCATGTGGTGCTACCATGTTGTGCTGCTACCATGTTGTGTTGCGACCATGTTGTTGTTATGTTGTGCTGATACCATGTTGTTGTTATGTTGTGTTGCTACCATGTTGTACTGATACCATGTTGTGCTGTCATGTGGTGCTACCATGTTGTGCTGCTACCATGTTGTGTTGCGACCATGTTGTTGTTATGTTGTGCTGATACCATGTTGTTGTTATGTTGTGTTGCTACCATGTTGTACTGATACCATGTTGAGCTGTCATGTGTTGCTGCCATGCTGTGCTGTCATGTGTTGCTGCCATGCTGTGCTGTCATGTGTTGCTGCCATGCTGTGCTGTCATGTGTTGCTGCCATGCTGTGTTGTCATGTGTTGCTGCCATGTTGTTGTCATGTTGTGATGCTGTCATGCTGTGTTGCTGCCATGTTGTGTTGCTACCATGTTGTGTTGCTACCATGTTGTTGTTATGTTGTGGTGCTACCATGTTGTGTTGCTACCATGTTGTGTTGCTACCATGTTGTTGTTATGTTGTGGTGCTACCATGTTGTACTGATACCATGTTGTGCTGTCATGTGTTGCTGCCATGTTGTGCTGTCATGTGTTGCTACCATGTTGTACTGATACCATGTTGTGCTGTCATGTGTTGCTACCATGTTGTGTTTCTACCATGTTGTTGTTATGTTGTGTTGCTACCATGTTGTACTGATACCATGTTGTGCTGTCATGTGTTGCTGCCATGCTGTGCTGTCATGTGTTGCTGCCATGCTGTGCTGTCATGTGTTGCTGCCATGCTGTGTTGTCATGTGTTGCTGCCATGTTGTTGTCATGTTGTGATGCTGCCATGCTGTGTTGCTGCCATGTTGTGTTGCTACCATGTTGTGTTGCTGCCATGTTGTGTTGCTACCACGTTGTGTTGCTACCATGATGTTGTTATGTTGTGGTGCCACCATGTTGTGTTGCTACCATGTTGTGATGCTACCATGTTGTTGTTATGTTGTGTTGATACCATGTTGTGTTGCTACCATGTTCTTGTTATGCTGTGCTGATACCATGTTGTTGTTATGTTGTGTTGCTACCATGTTGTGATGCTACCATGTTGTGATGCTACCTTGTTGTGTTGCTACCATGTTGTTGTTGTTATGCTGTTCTGATACCATATTGTTGTTAAGTTGTGATGCTACCATGTTGTTGTTATGTTGTACTGATACAATGTTGTGCTATCATGTGTTGCTGCCATGCTGTGTTGTCATGTGTTGCTGCCATGCTGTTGTCATGTTGTGTTGCTGCCATGCTGTGTTGTCATGTGTTGCTGCCATGTTGTTGTCATGTTGTGTTGCTACCATGCTGTGTTGTCATGTGTTGCTGCCTTGCTATATTGTTGTCTTAGGTCTCTCTTTATGTAGTGTTGTGTCTCTCTTGTTGTGATGTGTGTTTTCACCAGCCCCCGTCCCCGCAGAAGGACATTATTGTCAATAAGAATTTCTTCTTCACTGACTTGCCTAGTTAAATAAAGGTTAAATATAAAACCAATTAAAAAACATAAAAACTATCGGAATAATGCCTGAACTGTAATCTCTTCAGACGGCAGTCTCCGATTTCTGGCACTTAGCATGATATGTGTATGATATTCATACATTTTCACACAGTAAGATGTAAAATGTTTGAAAGATGGAGATATCCGCCCATGGTATACAATCTCTTGTGTGACCAACAACGTGGAAGCTCAAGCCTTCCATGTAAGGACCCGTCTACAATCTCCTTCTGAAATGGTGAAGAGATACACTTAGTTTGTGTCAGAGAATAGAAACACTTGTTATTTTCTAGAAGCTGACAGTCAACATCATGGAACACTTTTATTTTCTAGAAGCTGACAGTCAACTGATCAAAAGCACACAATTTGTTGTTTTGTAGGAGCAACCCACATTGATGCACAGCTCGAAAGGTCACATTGTTTATCTTGTGTTTAGATTTCACCAATAAAGACATATTTTATAATAGTAGTTGTGCTCTTGTCTGTGTTTGATGAAAAGCTACAATTGAATTGTTAGGTTGTTTCAAACATAACCAGCAAAGAAATCCAATAAAGTTTGTCTGTGGTGTCTTGATATACATCCTAGTTTTTCAGTTAGGGAAGTGTGTCAAATGTAGCTAGCCACTAGATGTCAGTGTCAGACAGCAGCATGCTGGGAGCCTGGGTTGGGAAACATGTAAAGACCTGTGACCAATAAGACAAGCTTTTTGAGAGTATATCCACATCACAGGTGTGGAGTTTTTCTCTTTGCAAAGCTCCAATCAAGATGTTTTTCCGTTTGAAGTCAGCGAGACGAATACAGAGCGCAGCAACAACAATTTTCTAACCTATTTTACAATTGTTTACTTCGAATTTTCACACGTTCTCATAGCTAGCTAGAGTACTGTAGTATGGCTAGTGGGGAAAAAAGATGCCTGGGAAATCATGGACTAGTGCAACGATCCTTGAGGAACTCGATAAGGAGACAGACACCTGGATAGCAACAATCCTTAAGGAGCTCGATAAGGAGACAGACACCTGGATAGCAACAATCCTTGACGAACTCGATAAGGAGACAGACACCTGGATAGCAACAATCCTTAAGGAGCTTGATCAGGAGACAGACACCTGGATAGAGGCGATAGCGATTCAGAGGCTGGATCCATGTTTGAATTTGTAAGTATGACTTTATGTAGCCCACTTTTACTTTCAATTGGTTCTGATTAGTAATGCATGTAGAAATGTGTCATTTCCTGTTTTTCATACTTGAGTTTTTACGATAAGTCTAAATGTCTTTCTATGCCCCTTACAGAGACTATTATTGACCCTGGTCCACTTTGGGAATCGGGTACCATTTGGGACTCAACCTTTGGTCTAAAGGTCTAAAACGTTACTTTTGGAAAAGTAGAAATCTGGATCTTTTCCTATTTTTCACCTTTGTTTTTGTGTGTCTTATTCCCGTCTGTGTTCTGCTGCCCTAAGGCCCGTTTTTAGGCCTGTTTTATAGCTTTTATTGTGTGTTTTTCCATTTCCATTGCAGTTATTTAGCAGACACTTCTCCAGAGCGACTTACAGTAGCAATTAAGGGTTAAGTGCCTTGCTCAAGGACACATCGACAGATGTTTCACCTAGATGGCTCAGAGATTCGAACCAGCGACCTTTCGGTTACTGGCCCACCTCTGTTGGTTGTGTGTTTTCCCCCACCACAATTGTGTTGTGTATCATTGGTCAATACCTATTCCTTCCCTGCCTTTGTTCCATATTTTCCATTTCCATTTTTGGTCATTTAGTTCCTGTTGATCGTTTTTTGGGTCAAATCAACATTTCAGGCTGTCTTGTTTTCTCCACCGTTTTCCCCTGGGGTATAGTATTCTCTCCTCATCCCTTCCAGTTCAGACTCTGATGATCATTGGCAAGAGCTACCCTCCATCCCCCTGCTAAGCGGGCCCGGTCCACTGTCCCCCCTGCTGCCACTCTTAGCACCCCCAACACCTTGGACAACACCTCCCGCTTGACTGCTACCACCCCTAGCACCCCCAACACCTCCAGCTTGACTGCTGCCATCCCAGGCACCCCCAACACATCCAGCTTGACGACTGCCATCCCTAGCACCCCCAACACCTTGGACAACACCTCCAGCTTGACTGCTACCACCCCTAGCAGCCCAACACCTCCAGCTTGACTGCTGTCCCCCTAGCACCCCCCCCTTGGACAACACCTCCAGCTTGACTGGCACAACACCTCCAGCTTGACTGCTGCCATCCCTAGCACCCCAACACCTTGGACAACACCTCCAGCTTGACTGCTACCACCCCTTGCACCCCCAACACCTCCAGCTTGACTGCTGCCATCCCTAGCACCCCAACACCTTGGACAACACCTCCAGCTTGACTGCTACCACCCCTTGCACCCCCAACACCTCCAGCTTGACTGCTGCCATCCCTAGCACCCCCAACACCTTGGTCAACACCTCCAGCTTGACTGCTGCCACCCCTAGCACCCCCAACACCTCCAGCTTGACTGCTGCCATCCCTAGCACCCCAACACCTTGGACAACACCTCCAGCTTGACTGCTACCACCCCTTGCACCCCCAACACCTCCAGCTTGACTGCTGCCATCCCTAGCACCCCAACACCTTGGACAACACCTCCAGCTTGACTGCTACCACCCCTGCACCCCCAACACCTCCAGCTTGACTGCTGCCATCCCTAGCACCCCCAACACCTTGGTCAACACCTCCAGCTTGACTGCTGCCACCCCTAGCACCCCCAACACCTCCAGCTTGACTGCTGCCATCCCTAGCACCCCAACACCTTGGACAACACCTCCAGCTTGACTGCTACCACCCCTTGCACCCCCAACACCTCCAGCTTGACTGCTGCCATCCCTAGCACCCCCAACACCTTGGTCAACACCTCCAGCTTGACTGCTGCCACCCCTCAACACCTCCAGCTTGACTGCTGCCACCCCTAGCACCCCCAACACCTCCAGCTTGACTGCTGCCACCCCTAGCACCCCCAACACCTCCAGCTTGACTGCTGCCACCCCTTGCACCCCCAACACCTCCAGCTTGACTGTTGCCAGCAGTCTTCATTGTTTTGTGTGAGTGCACCTCACAAGTTGAGAATTCCCTGTCAAGAAGAGAGACAGCATCAAATGGAGGAGCTGTGTTTATTTTGCTTTATTCAAGAACAATGTGAACAGCCCAGACTTTCAATGTAGCAACAATCTATTTTTTTTAAATTAGGGGGGGGGGTTAGATCAGCTTTAATATTGCAGATATATTGTAGCTTCCATCAATGTAAATGTCTGCATCACTTCCAAACCCCCATATATTTTTGGGCAAATACTGTGTGTGTGTGTGTTTCCCTGCTGAGACCCTCCAACCTAGAAGACACCAGCCACAGCTGGTTGCCCAGCCACGGGCCCTCTGTCTGGGGGAAGGACCCGGCCATCACCCTTGGTGCTCAGTCCTGGAGCTGCCAGATGACAGACTGGATTCCCTGGGAGAAGGATTTCACCAGAGACACTCACACACACACACACACACACCTCTCAGCCAACCCTCTTCCCCCTCTCCTGCCCTGTGGTCTACCATGTTAGAACCCAGTTTTGTCCTCTCTTCCACCTTCTGTCTCTCTCCCTCCCTCCATCAGGCCAATGATTTCACAGTGGGATCTGGCCACTTATTGGGTGCCTGCAGGTAATGATCTGTTCCACAATCTGCTCCTACTGAGTGAAACAATGTTGAACATTATGGAGAGGCACTTGTAGCTACAGCGGGATGTGTTTAACCACTAAAGTGTAAACTATTCACAGCTTCAAGGATGATAGCAAACCGACACAGCTTTAGAGAGAGAGAGAGAGAGAGAGAGAGAGAGAGAGAGAGAGAGAGAGAGAGAGAGAGAGAGAGAGAGAGAGAGAGAGAGAGAGAGAGAGAGAGAGAGAGAGAGAGAGAGAGAGAGAGAGAGAGAGAGAGAGAGAGAGAGAGAGAGAGAGAGAGAGAGAGAGAGAGAGAGAGAGAGAGAGAGAGAAAAAATCCTTGACTTCGCAAGGGTTCTTTGTGCTACTACAAACATTGTCCACTCTTTCATTCTGACTAGTCAAAGAAAAGGCTACATTTCACTCATATCCTCTCCTTGGAGAAATAAGACCTCTTTTTCAGAATCTCCAGATAAATAATCTCTGAATCCCCTTTTCTACTAGATACCGCTGTACTATGTCTTCGTATCAGTCAGAAACACACACACACACACACAGGAGAGGAGAGGAGAGGAGAGGAGAGGAGAGGAGAGGAGAGGAGAGGAGAGGAGAGGAGAGGAGAGGAGAGGAGAGGAGAGGAGAGGAGAGGAGAGGAGAGGAGAGGAGAGGAGAGGAGAGGAGAGGAGAGGAGAGGAGAGGAGAGGAGAGGAGAGGGGATGGGAGAAGGGAGGGGAGGGGAGAAAGAGAGGAGAGAAGAGAAGAGAAGAGAGGGGAAGAGAGGGGAAGGGAGGGGAGAAGGACAGGAGAGGAGGGGAGGGGAGGGGCGGGGAGGGGGGAGGGGCGTTCTGAGTTTGGGAAACCGCTGTAGCACCATACAGGTTCCATTCAGAATCTAATGATCTTTAGGTTCTTTATAGAACCTTCATGAAAAGGTTCCACTGCGGTTACTACGGTTACAAGCCAACATAGCTGCCAGTGTATAGAAGCATTTGTTTTCACTGTGTGGAGAGACTCTTTGATCCAGTCCTTCCTGATTCAACCATATGATTTCCTTAAAGGCTTGTGGCTGGAGTCCACATTCCGTTAGATAAATGTGAAATCACTAGTTAGTGCAACTTCAAAGGAGTACCTCGCTAGACTAATTAATAATGTATTACACTAACAAACAGACAAACATTGATCTCAGAGAGAAGGAGAAAGAGGAGGGGTGGAAGTAGGCACACACACACACACACACATTATTGAGGGTGCTCACGCAGAACAAGCTCTCCCAGTGTTTTGACCGTTAAATTCAGGCATTAATTCAGACTTGGGTTCAGAGTTCAGGTTTGAGTTAAAACAGAAACATACGAATGGACGAACAACGAATGGAATTAAACCTGCAATCCTCTGACCCCGTTCACGACCCCGTCACGACTCCGTTCACGACCCCGTCACGACCCCGTTCACGATCCCGTCACGACCCCGTTCACGACCCCGTCACGACCCCGCCACGACCCCCTTTCACACCTGAGCTTATTCGATGGTAATAACTCTCACCGTTGCCTCTAGTATCCACGGCGTCCTGGGAACCTGGAAGTACGTCAAATATTGCATTGGATCTAGTGGTGACCAGGCTGGTAAACACACACACACACCCACACACTTTCCCTCCTCAGATGTGCTTAAAAAGTAGAGGATTGATTAACAAAATAAAAATGTCTCATTGGATTTTTAGGGAAATTACAGAGTTCAAGGATACTTACAAGGACCCGGTGCTATTCATCATAGTGTGCATCCTGAATGGCACCCTATTCCCTATATATAGTGTACTACTTCAGATCAGGGCCCTATGGCACCCTATTCCCTATATAGTGCACTACTTTAGACCAGAGCCCTATGGCACCCTATTCCCTATATAGTGCACTACTTTAGACCAGAGGGACCAGATTCCTGTTGGATTCACAGAAAGAATCTCACTACCAGATATTATGGGCACTGGTTGAAAGTAGTGAACTATATAATGAATAAGGTCGAATTTGGGACACAAACCCTGGTTGAGCCCTGAGTAGTAGGTAAGTAGCTGGTCATCCATGTCTGTTAGGGGAATATAGAAGCTGAGAGGAAAGTAGACAGCTTTGCACACTGAGTGAAACCAACTTCATGAAGTAGTCACCTGGAATGCATTTAAATTAACAGGTGTGCATTGTTAAAAGTTAATTTGTTGAATTTAATTCCTTCTTAATTTTGTTTGAGACAATCAATCAGTTGTGTTGTGACAAGGTAAGGGTGGTATACAGAAGATAGCCCTATCTGGTAAAAGACCAAGTCCATATTATGGCAAGAACAGCTCAAGTAAGCAAAGAGAAACGACAGTCCATTACTTTAAGACATGAAGCTCAGTCAATGTGAAAAATTCAAGAACTTTGAAGTTTCTTAAAATGCAGTCGCAAAAAATCATATCTATGATGAAACTGGACAGTCCCTGTTTTACTGTGTTTTCTGGCCAGTTGGGTTGTGATTAACTGACCCCAGGCCCGTGGGGGTCTGTCCAAGAGGCTGCAAATAAATAAATAAAGGAAATATATACCATATGTATTATTCACGGAATATATTTTTTAAATGTATTTTATTTTTATTTCACCTTTATTTAACCAGGTAGGCTAGTTGAGAACAAGTTCTCATTTGCAACTGCGACCTGGCCAAGATAAAGCATAGCAGTGTGAACAGACAACACAGACTTACACATGGAGTAAACAATTAACAAGTCAATAACACAGTAGAAAATACAGTACCAGTCAAAGTTTGGACACACCTAATCTTTCAAGGGTTTTCTCATTTAAAAAAACAACGATTTTCTACATTGTAGAATAATAGTGAAGACATAAAAACGATGAAATAACACCTATGGAATCATGTAGTAACCAAACAAGTTTTAAACAAATCAAAGTAGCCACACTTTGCCTTGATGACAGCTTTGCACACTCTTAGCATTCTCTCAACCAGCTTCATGAGGTAGTCACCTGGAATGCATTTCAATTAACAGGTTTGCCTTGTTAAAAGTTAATTTGTGGAATTTATTTCCTTCTTAATGAGTTTGAGCCAATCAGTTATGTTGGGTTGATTGGGTTGGTATACAGAAGATAGCCCTATTTGGTAAAATACCAAGTCCATATTATGGCAAGAACAGCTCAAATAAGCAAAGAGAAATGACAGTCCATCATTACTTTAAGACATGAAAATAAGTAGATTCGGAAAATTTCAAGAACTTTGAAAGTTTCTTCAAGTGCAGTCACAAAAACTGGCTCTCATGAGGACCGCCACAGGAAAGGAAGACAGGAAAGGAAGACCCAGAGTTACCTCTGCTGCAGAGGATGGGTTCATTAGAGTTACCAGCCTCAGAAATTGCAGCGCAAATAAATGCTTCACAGAGTTCAAGTAACAGACACATCTCAACATCAACTGATTTATTTTTATTTTATTTAACTAGGCAAGTCAGTTAAGAAAAATATATTATTTTCAGTAATGGCCTAGGAACAGTGGGTTAACTGCCTGTTCAGGGGCAGAACGACAGATTTGTACCTTGTCAGCTCGGCTGCATTTTAAAATGCATTTTGCGACTGCATTTTAAGAAACTTCAAAGTTCTTGAATTTTTCACATTGACTGAGCTTCATGTCTTGCAACCTTCCGGTTACTAGTCCAGCGCTGTTACCACTACTATTAAACAGCACCCGCAAAACACCCGTCTCAATGTCAACAGTGAAGAGGCGACTCCGGGATGCTGGCATTCTAGGAGGAGATGCAAAGGAAAAGCCATCTCTCAGACTGGCCAATAAAAAGAAAATATTAAGATGGACAAAAGAACACAGACACTGGACAGAGGAACTCTGCCTAGATGGCCAGAATCCCGGAGTCACTTCTACACTGTTGACTTTGAGACTGGTGTTTTGTGAGTACTATATAATGAAGCTGCTTCAAAAGAGGAGGAGAGATTGACTTCATCACTAATTGTATTTATGAGAGGTATTGATATATTGAAAGCACTGAGCTGTCTGTTTGAACTGCTGGCGCACAGCTCGAACACCAGTGCATACCCAACACGACATGTCATATACTGTATATAGCTGGGTCTGATATGATACTGTATATACCCAACACGACATGTCACAAGAGGTCTCTTCACAGTCCCCAAGTCTAGAACATATTCAAATTGAGATGGTTCGGGATGAGTTTAACTGCAGAGTGAAGGAAAAGCAGCCAACAAGTGCTTGGCATATGTGGGAACTCCTTCAAGACTGTTGGAAAAGCCTTCCAGGTGAAGCTGGTTGAGAGACTGCCAAGAGTGTGCAAACCTGTCATCAAGGCAAAGGCTTGCTACTTTGAAGAATCTAAAAACTAAAATATATTTAGATTTGTTTAACACTTTTTTGGTTACTGCATGATTCCATATATGTTATTTCCTAGTATTGATGTCTTCACTATTATTCTACCATGAAGAAGATAGTAACAATAAAGAAAAACCCTTGACTGGGTATGGGGGCCAAACATTTGACTGGCACTGTGTACCTGGGTCTAATGTCTAATAATGATATTATACATGAACATGTAACTGGGTCTGTAATAATATATAACATATAGCTGGATCTGATATTATATATAGCTGGGTCTGATATGATATATAGCTGGGTATGATATGATATATAGCTGGGTCTGATATTATAAATGATGTATAGCTGGGTCTGATATGATATATATCTGGGTCTGATATGATATATATCTGGGTATGATATGATATATATATCTGGGTATGATATGAAATATATATCTGGGTATGATATGATATATATATCTGGGTATGATATGATATATATATCTGGGTATGATATGATATATATATCTGGGTATGATATGATATATATATCTGGGTATGATATATATATCTGGGTACGATATGATATATAGCTGGGTCTGATATGATATATAGCTGGGTCTGATATGATATATAGCTGGGTATGATATGATATATAGCTGAGTCTGATATTATATATAGCTGAGTCTGATATGATATATAGCTGGGTATGATGTGATATATAGCTGGGTCTGATATTATAAAGGATACTTAGCTGGGTCTGATATTATTTATAGCTGAGTCTGATATGATATATAGCTGAGTCTGATATGATATATAGCTGGGTCTGATATTATAAATGATAAACAGCTGGGTCTGATATGATATATAGCTGGGTCTGATATTATAAAGGATACTTAGCTGGGTCTGATATTATTTATAGCTGGGTCTGATATTATAAATGATAAACAGCTGGGTCTGATATGATATATAGCTGGGTCTGATATTATAAAGGATACTTAGCTGGGTCTGATATTATTTATAGCTGGGTCTGATATTATAAATTATAAACAGCTGGGTCTGATATGATATATTGCTGGGTATGATATGATATATAGCTGGGTCTGATATGATATGTAGCTGGGTCTGATATGATATATAGCTGGGTCTGACATTTATAGCTGGGTCTGATATTATAAATGATATATTGCTGGGTCTGATATTATATATAGCTGGGTCTGATATTATAAATCATATATAGCTGGGTCTGATATGATATATAGCTGGGTCTGATATGATATATAGCTGGGTCTGATATATATATAGCTGGGTCTGATATGATATATAGCTGGGTGTGATATGATATATAGCTGGGTCTGATATGACATATAGCTGGGTATGATATGATATATAGCTGGGTATGATATGATATATAGCTGGGTCTGATATGGTATATAGCTGGGTATGATATGATATATAGCTGGGTATGATATGATATATAGCTGTGTCTGATATGATATATAGCTGGGTATGATATGATGTATAGCTGGGTCTGATATTATATATATCTGGGTATGATATGATATATATCTGGGTCTGATATGACATATAGCTGGATATGATATTATAAATGATATTTAGTTGGGTCTGGTATTATATATATCTGGGTCTGATATGATATATAGCTGAGTCTGATATGATATATATCTGGGTCTGATATGATATATAGCTGGGTCTGACATTATATATTGCTGGTTCTGAAATATGTAAATGCCATATAGCTGGGTCTGATATGATATATATCTGGGTCTGATGTGATATATATCTGGGTCTGATATGATATATATGGGTCTGATATGATATATATCTGGGTAAGATATGATATATATATATCTGGGTATGATATGATATATATATATATCTGGGTCTGATATGATATATATCTGGGTCTGATATGATATATAGCTGGGTCTGATAAGATATATAGCTGGGTCTGATATGATATATAGCTGGGTCTGATATGATATATATCTGGGTCTGATATGATATATATCTGTGTCTTATGTGATATATATCTGTGTCTGATGTGATATATATCTGTGTCTGATATGATATATATATCTGGGTATGATATGATATATATCTGGGTATGATATGATATATATATATCTGGGTATGATATGATATATATATTGATATGATATATATATCTGGGTATTATATGATATATATATCTGGGTATGATATGTTATATATCTGGGTCTGATATGATATATAGCTGGGTCTGATATGATATATATCTTGGTCTGATATGATATATAGCTGTGTCTGATATGATATATAGCTGTCAATAAGCATTTTTCAATGGCTGGCCATGCTTTCCACCTGGCTACCCCTACCCCGGTCATCAGCACTGCACTCTCCACAGCAACTCGCCCAAACCTCCCCCATTTCTCTTTCACCCAAATCCAGATATCTGATGTTCTTAAAAAACTGTAAAACCTGGACCCCTACAAATCAGCCGGGCTAGACAATCTGGACACTCTCTTTCCAAAATTATCTGCCGAAAATGTTGCAACCCCTATTACTAGCCTATTCAACCTCTCTTTCGTATCGTCTGAGATTCCCAAAAATTAGAAAGCTGCCGCGGTCATCCCCATCTTCAAAGGGAGAGACACTCTATACCCAAATTGCAACAGACCTATATCTATTCTACCCTGCCTTTCTAAGGTCTTCGAAAGCCAAGTCAACAAACAGATTTCCGACCATTTCGAATCCTACTGTAAGTTCTCCGCTATGCAATCTGGTTTCAGAGCTGGTCATGGGTGCACCTCAGCCACGCTCAAGATCCTAAACGATATCATAACCGCCATCGATAAGAAACATTACTGTGCAGCCGTATTCATAGACCTGGCCAAGGCTTTCGACTCTGTCAATCACCAAATTTTTATTGGCAGACTCAACAGCCTTGGTTT
Source organism: Oncorhynchus tshawytscha (assembly GCF_018296145.1). Classification (NCBI taxonomy): domain Eukaryota; kingdom Metazoa; phylum Chordata; class Actinopteri; order Salmoniformes; family Salmonidae; genus Oncorhynchus; species Oncorhynchus tshawytscha. The sequence goes on along the minus strand of NC_056458.1, from coordinate 51,479,038 downwards.
CTCAAATGATTGCCTCGCCTGGTTCACCAACTACTTCTCTGATAGAGTTCAGTGTGTCAAATCAGAGGGCCTGTTGTCCGGACCTCTGGCTGTCTCAATGGGGGTACCACAGGGATCAATTCTCAGGCCGACTCTCATTTCTGTATACATCAATGATGTCGCTCTTGCTGCGGGTGATTCTCTGATCCACCTCTATGCAGACGACACCTTTCTGTATACATCTGGCCCTTCTTTGGACACTGTGTTAACTAACCTCCAGATGAGCTTCAATGACATACAATACTCCTTCCGTGGCCTCCAACTGCTCTAAAATGCAAGTAAAACTAATTGCATGCTCTTCAACCGATCACTGCCCGCACTTGCCCGCCCGCCTAATATCACTACTCTGGACCGTTCTGACTTAGAATATGTGGACAACTACAAATACCTAGGTGTCTGGCTAGACTGTAAACTCTCCTTCCAGACTCACATTAAGCATATCCAATCTAAAATTAAATCTTTACTCTTCCTAATTTGCAACAAATCCTCCTTCACTCATGCTGCCAAACATACCCTCATAAAACTTACCATCCTACCGATCCTCGACTTCGGCGATGTCATCTATAAAATAGCCTCCAACGTCTACTTAACAAATTGGATGCAGTCTATCACAGTGCCCTCCGTTTTGTCAACAAAGCCCCATATATTACCCACCACTGCGACCAGTACGCTCTCGTTGGCTGGCCCTCGCTTCATACTCGTCGCCAAACCCACTGGCTCCAAATCATCTATAAGTCTCTGCTAGGTAAAGCCCATCCTTATCTCAGCTCACTGGTCACCATAGCAGCACCCACCTGTAGCACACACTCCAGCAGGTATATCTCTCTAGTCACCCCCTAGGGTATCAGCTAAATATCTAGTCACCCCCTAAATATCAGCTAGGTCTGATATGATAGATGGTTTTTACCTGGGTCTGATTTGATAAATAGCTAGGTCTGATTTGATAAATAGCTAGGTCTGATATGATAGATGATTTTTTACCTAGGTCTGATTTGATAAATAGCTAGGTCTGATTTGATAAATAGCTAGGTCTGATTTGATAAATAGCTAGGTCTGATTTGATAAATAGCTGGGTCTGATATGATAAATAGCTAGGTCTGATTTGATAAATAGCTAGATCTGATATGATAAATAGCTAGGTCTTATATGATAAATAGCTAGGTCTGATATGATAAATAGCTAGGTCTGATATGATAAATAGCTAGGTCTGATATGTTAAATAGCTGGGTCTGATATGATAAATAGCTAGTTCTGATTTGATAAATAGCTAGGTCTGATATGATAAATAGCTAGGTCTTATATGATAAATAGCTAGGTCTTATATGATAAATAGCTAGGTCTGATATGATAAATAGCTAGGTCTGATATGATAAATAGCTAAGTCTGATTTGATAAATAGCTAGGTCTGATTTGATAAATAGCTAGGTCTGATTTGATAAATAGCTAGGTCTGATATGATAAATAGCTGGGTCTGATTTGATAAATAGCTAGGTATGATATGATAAATAGCTAGGTCTGATATGATAAATAGCTAGGTCTGATATGATAAATAGCTAGGTCTGATTTGATAAATAGCTAGGTCTGATTTGATAAATAGCTAGGTCTGATATGATATGGTTTTTACCTGAGTCTGATTTGATAAATAACTAGGTCTGATTTGATAAATAGCTAGGTCTGATATGATAGATGGTTTTTACCTGGGTCTGATATGATAAATAGCTAGGTCTGATTTGATAAATAGCTAGGTCTGATTTGATAAATAGCTAGGTCTGATTTGATAAATAGCTAGGTCTGATTTGATAAATAGCTAGGTCTGATATGATAAATAGCTAGGTCTGATATGATAAATAGCTAGGTCTGATATGATAAATAGCTAAGTCTGATTTGATAAATAGCTAGGTCTGATTTGATAAATAGCTAGGTCTGATATGATAAATAGCTGGGTCTGATTTGATAAATAGCTAGGTATGATATGATAAATAGCTAGGTCTGATATGATAAATAGCTAGGTCTGATATGATAAATAGCTAAGTCTGATTTGATAAATAGCTAGGTCTGATTTGATAAATAGCTAGGTCTGATTTGATAAATAGCTAGGTCTGATATGATAGATGGTTTTTACCTGGGTCTGATATGATAAATAGCTAGGTCTGATTTGATAAATAGCTAGGTCTGATTTGATAAATAGATAGGTCTGATATGATAGATGGTTTTTACCTGGGTCTGATTTGATAAATAGCTAGGTCTGATTTGATAAATAGCTAGGTCTGATATGATAGATGGTTTTTACCTGGGTCTGATATGATACATAGCTAGGTCTGATTTGATAAATAGCTAGGTCTGATTTGATAAATAGCTAGGTCTGATTTGATAAATAGCTAGGTCTGATTTGATAAATAGCTAGGTCTGATTTGATAAATAGCTAGGTCTGATATGATAAATAGCTAAGTCTGATTTGATAAATAGCTAGGTCTGATATGATAAATAGCTGGGTCTGATTTGATAAATAGCTAGGTATGATATGATAAATAGCTAGGTCTGATATGATAAATAGCTAGGTCTGATATGATAAATAGCTAAGTCTGATTTGATAAATAGCTAGGTCTGATTTGATAAATAGCTAGGTCTGATATGATAAATAGCTAGGTCTTATATGATAAATAGCTAGGTCTTATATGATAAATAGCTAGGTCTTATATGATAAATAGCTAGGTCTGATATGATAAATAGCTAGGTCTGATATGATAAATAGCTAAGTCTGATTTGATAAATAGCTAGGTCTGATTTGATAAATAGCTAGGTCTGATATGATAAATAGCTGGGTCTGATTTGATAAATAGCTAGGTATGATATGATAAATAGCTAGGTCTGATATGATAAATAGCTAGGTCTGATATGATAAATAGCTAGGTCTGATTTGATAAATAGCTAGGTCTGATTTGATAAATAGCTAGGTCTGATATGATATGGTTTTTACCTGAGTCTGATTTGATAAATAACTAGGTCTGATTTGATAAATAGCTAGGTCTGATATGATAGATGGTTTTTACCTGGGTCTGATATGATAAATAGCTAGGTCTGATTTGATAAATAGCTAGGTCTGATTTGATAAATAGCTAGGTCTGATTTGATAAATAGCTAGGTCTGATTTGATAAATAGCTAGGTCTGATATGATAAATAGCTAGGTCTGATATGATAAATAGCTAGGTCTGATATGATAAATAGCTAAGTCTGATTTGATAAATAGCTAGGTCTGATTTGATAAATAGCTAGGTCTGATATGATAAATAGCTGGGTCTGATTTGATAAATAGCTAGGGTATGATATGATAAATAGCTAGGTCTGATATGATAAATAGCTAGGTCTGATATGATAAATAGCTAAGTCTGATTTGATAAATAGCTAGGTCTGATTTGATAAATAGCTAGGTCTGATTTGATAAATAGATAGGTCTGATATGATAGATGGTTTTTACCTGGGTCTGATTTGATAAATAGCTAGGTCTGATTTGATAAATAGCTAGGTCTGATATGATAGATGGTTTTTACCTGGGTCTGATATGATAAATAGCTGGGTCTGATATGATAAATAGCTGGGTCTGATATGATAAATAGCTAGGTCTGATTTGATAAATAGCTAGGTCTGATTTGATAAATAGCTAGGTCTGATTTGATAAATAGCTAGGTCTGATATGATAAATAGCTAAGTCTGATTTGATAAATAGCTAGGTCTGATATGATAAATAGCTGGGTCTGATTTGATAAATAGCTAGGTATGATATGATAAATAGCTAGGTCTGATATGATAAATAGCTAGGTCTGATATGATAAATAGCTAAGTCTGATTTGATAAATAGCTAGGTCTGATTTGATAAATAGCTAGGTCTGATATGATAGACGGTTTTTACCTGGGTCTGATATGATAAATAGCTAGGTCTGATTTGATAAATAGCTAGGTCTGATATGATATATGGTTTTTACCTGGGTCTGATTTGATAAATAACTAGGTCTGATTTGATAAATAGCTAGGTCTGATATGATAAATAGCTAGGTCTGATATGATAGATGGTTTTTACCTGGGTCTGATATGATAAATAGCTAGGTCTGATTTGATAAATAGCTAGGTCTGATATGATAGATGGTTTTTACCTGGGTCTGATATGATAAATAGCTAGGTCTGATTTGATAAATAGCTAGGTCTGATATGATATATGGTTTTTACCTGGGTCTGATTTGATAAATAACTAGGTCTGATTTGATAAATAGCTAGGTCTGATATGATAAATAGCTAGGTCTGATTTGATAAATAGCTAGGTCTGATTTGATAAATAGCTAGGTCTGATATGATAAATAGCTAGGTCTGATATGATAAATAGCTAGGTCTGATTTGATAAATAGCTAGGTCTGATTTGATAAATAGCTAGGTCTGATATGATAAATAGCTAGGTCTGATATGATAAATAGCTAGGTCTGATATGATAAATAGCTAAGTCTGATTTGATAAATAGCTAGGTCTGATTTGATAAATAGCTAGGTCTGATATGATAAATAGCTGGGTCTGATTTGATAAATAGCTAGGTATGATATGATAAATAGCTAGGTCTGATATGATAAATAGCTAGGTCTGATATGATAAATAGCTAAGTCTGATTTGATAAATAGCTAGGTCTGATTTGATAAATAGCTAGGTCTGATATGATAGACGGTTTTTACCTGGGTCTGATATGATAAATAGCTAGGTTTGATTTGTTAAATAGCTAGGTCTGATATGATATATGGTTTTTACCTGGGTCTGATTTGATAAATAACTAGGTCTGATTTGATAAATAGCTAGGTCTGATATGATAAATAGCTAAGTCTGATTTGATAAATAGCTAGGTCTGATATGATAAATAGCTGGGTCTGATTTGATAAATAGCTAGGTATGATATGATAAATAGCTAGGTCTGATATGATAAATAGCTAGGTCTGATATGATAAATAGCTAAGTCTGATTTGATAAATAGCTAGATCTGATTTGATAAATAGCTAGATCTGATTTGATAAATAGCTAGGTCTGATATGATAGATGGTTTTTACCTGGGTCTGATATGATAAATAGCTAGGTCTGATTTGATAAATAGATAGGTCTGATATGATAGATGGTTTTTACCTGGGTCTGATATGATAAATAGCTAGGTCTGATATGATAAATAGCTAGGTCTGATTTGATAAATAGCTAGGTCTGATTTGATAAATAGCTAGGTCTGATATGATAGATGATTTTTACCTAGGTCTGATTTGATAAATAGCTAGGTCTGATTTGATAAATAGCTAGGTCTGATTTGATAAATAGCTAGGTCTGATTTGATAAATAGCTGGGTCTGATATGATAGATGGTTTTTACCTGGGTCTGATATGATAAATAGCTAGGTCTGATTTGATAAATAGCTAGGTCTGATTTGATAAATAGATAGGTCTGATATGATAGATGGTTTTTACCTGGGTCTGATTTGATAAATAGCTAGGTCTGATTTGATAAATAGCTAGGTCTGATATGATAGATGGTTTTTACCTGGGTCTGATATGATAAATAGCTGGGTCTGATATGATAAATAGCTGGGTCTGATATGATAAATAGCTAGGTCTGATTTGATAAATAGCTAGGTCTGATTTGATAAATAGCTAGGTCTGATATGATAAATAGCTAAGTCTGATTTGATAAATAGCTAGGTCTGATATGATAAATAGCTGGGTCTGATTTGATAAATAGCTAGGTATGATATGATAAATAGCTAGGTATGATATGATAAATAGCTAGGTCTGATATGATAAATAGCTAGGTCTGATATGATAAATAGCTAAGTCTGATTTGATAAATAGCTAGGTCTGATTTGATAAATAGCTAGGTCTGATATGATAGACGGTTTTTACCTGGGTCTGATATGATAAATAGCTAGGTCTGATTTGATAAATAGCTAGGTCTGATATGATATATGGTTTTTACCTGGGTCTGATTTGATAAATAACTAGGTCTGATTTGATAAATAGCTAGGTCTGATATGATAGATGGTTTTTACCTGGGTCTGATATGATAAATAGCTAGGTCTGATTTGATAAATAGCTAGGTCTGATATGATATATGGTTTTTACCTGGGTCTGATTTGATAAATAACTAGGTCTGATTTGATAAATAGCTAGGTCTGATATGATAGATGGTTTTTACCTGGGTCTGATATGATAAATAGCTAGGTCTGATTTGATAAATAGCTAGGTCTGATATGATAGATGGTTTTTACCTGGGTCTGATATGATAAATAGCTAGGTCTGATTTGATAAATAGCTAGGTCTGATTTGATAAATAGCTAGGTCTGATTTGATAAATAGCTAGGTCTGATTTGATAAATAGCTAGGTCTGATTTGATAAATAGCTAGGTCTGATATGATAAATAGCTAGGTCTGATATGATAAATAGCTAGGTCTGATATGATAAATAGCTAAGTCTGATTTGATAAATAGCTAGGTCTGATTTGATAAATAGCTAGGTCTGATATGATAAATAGCTGGGTCTGATTTGATAAATAGCTAGGTCTGATATGATAAATAGCTGGGTCTGATTTGATAAATAGCTAGGTATGATATGATAAATAGCTAGGTCTGATTTGATAAATAGCTAGGTCTGATTTGATAAATAGCTAGGTCTGATATGATAGACGGTTTTTACCTGGGTCTGATATGATAAATAGCTAGGTTTGATTTGTTAAATAGCTAGGTCTGATATGATATATGGTTTTTACCTGGGTCTGATTTGATAAATAACTAGGTCTGATTTGATAAATAGCTAGGTCTGATATGATAAATAGCTAAGTCTGATTTGATAAATAGCTAGGTCTGATTTGATAAATAGCTAGGTCTGATATGATAAATAGCTGGGTCTGATTTGATAAATAGCTAGGTATGATATGATAAATAGCTAGGTCTGATATGATAAATAGCTAGGTCTGATATGATAAATAGCTAAGTCTGATTTGATAAATAGCTAGATCTGATTTGATAAATAGCTAGGTCTGATATGATAGATGGTTTTTACCTGGGTCTGATATGATAAATAGCTAGGTCTGATTTGATAAATAGATAGGTCTGATATGATAGATGGTTTTTACCTGGGTCTGATATGATAAATAGCTAGGTCTTATATGATAAATAGCTGGGTCTGATATGATAAATAGCTAGGTCTGATTTGATAAATAGCTAGGTCTGATTTGATAAATAGCTAGGTCTGATTTGATAAATAGCTAGGTCTGATATGATAAATAGCTAGGTCTGATATGATAAATAGCTAGGTCTGATATGATAAATAGCTAGGTCTGATATGATAAATAGCTAAGTCTGATTTGATAAATAGTTAGGTATGATATGATAAATAGCTAGGTCTGATATGATAAATAGCTAGGTCTGATATGATAAATAGCTAAGTCTGATTTGATAAATAGCTAGGTCTGATTTGATAAATAGCTAGGTCTGATATGATAGACGGTTTTTACCTGGGTCTGATTTGATAAATAGCTAGGTCTGATTTGATAAATAGCTAGGTCTGATATGATAGACGGTTTTTACCTGGGTCTGATATGATAAATAGCTAGGTCTGATTTGATAAATAGCTAGGTCTGATATGATAAATAGCTGTGTCTGATTTGATAAATAGCTAGGTATGATATGATAGATGGTTTTTACCTGGGTCTGATATGATAAATAGCTAGGTCTGATTTGATAAATAGCTAGGTCTGATTTGATAAATAGCTAGGTCTGATTTGATAAATAGCTAGGTCTGATTTGATAAATAGCTAGGTCTGATTTGATAAATAGCTAGGTCTGATATGATAAATAGCTAGGTCTGATATGATAAATAGCTAGGTCTGATATGATAAATAGCTAAGTCTGATTTGATAAATAGCTAGGTCTGATTTGATAAATAGCTAGGTCTGATATGATAGACGGTTTTTACCTGGGTCTGATATGATAAATAGCTAGGTTTGATTTGTTAAATAGCTAGGTCTGATATGATATATGGTTTTTACCTGGGTCTGATTTGATAAATAACTAGGTCTGATTTGATAAATAGCTAGGTCTGATATGATAAATAGCTAGGTCTGATATGATAAATAGCTAAGTCTGATTTGATAAATAGCTAGGTCTGATTTGATAAATAGCTAGGTCTGATATGATAGATGGTTTTTACCTGGGTCTGATATGATAAATAGCTGGGTCTGATATGATAAATAGCTGGGTCTGATATGATAAATAGCTAGGTCTGATTTGATAAATAGCTAGGTCTGATTTGATAAATAGCTAGCTATTGATAAATAGCTAGGTCTGATATGATAAATAGCTAAGTCTGATTTGATAAATAGCTAGGTCTGATTTGATAAATAGCTAGGTCTGATATGATAAATAGCTAGGTCTGATTTGATAAATAGCTAGGTCTGATATGATAAATAGCTAGGTCTGATTTGATAAATAGCTAGGTCTGATTTGATAAATAGCTAGGTCTGATTTGATAAATAGCTAAGTCTGATTTGATAAATAGCTAGGTCTGATTTGATAAATAGCTAGGTCTGATTTGATAAATAGCTAGGTCTGATTTGATAAATAGCTAGGTCTGATATGATAAATAGCTAGGTCTGATATGATAAATAGCTAGGTCTGATTTGATAAATAGCTAGGTCTGATTTGATAAATAGCTAGGTCTGATTTGATAAATAGCTAGGTCTGATATGATAGATTGTTTTTACCTGGGTCTGATATGATAAATAGCTAGGTCTGATTTGATAAATAGCTAGGTCTGATTTGATGAATATCTAGGTCTGATATGATAGATGGTTTTTACCTGGGTCTGATATGATAAATAGCTAGGTCTGATATGATAAATAGCTAGGTCTGATATGATAAATAGCTAGGTCTGATTTGATAAATAGCTAGGTCTGATATGATAAATAGCTAGGTCTGATTTGATAAATAGCTAGGTCTGATATGATAAATAGCTAGGTCTGATTTGATAAATAGCTAGGTCTGATATGATAAATAGCTAAGGTCTGATTTGATAAATAGCTAGGTCTGATTTGATAAATAGAGGTCTGATATGATAAATAGCTAGGTCTGATATGATAAATAGCTAGGTCTGATTTGATAAATAGCTAGGTCTGATTTGATAAATAGCTAGGTCTGATTTGATAAATAGCTAGGTCTGATATGATAGATTGTTTTTACCTGGGTCTGATATGATAAATAGCTAGGTCTGATTTGATAAATAGCTAGGTCTGATTTGATGAATATCTAGGTCTGATATAATAGATGGTTTTTACCTGGGTCTGATATGATAAATAGCTAGGTCTGATATGATAAATAGCTAGGTCTGATTTGATAAATAGCTAGGTCTGATATGATAAATAGCTAGGTCTGATTTGATAAATAGCTAGGTCTGATATGATAGATGGTTTTTACCTGGGTCTGATATGATGTTTGATGTCTTTTTACCATATGAATAACCCCTGATAACTGGAATGATGTTTGATGTTCTTCTTCTCTGTTTTTGATGAGATAATGTTCCCTCTGTTTTTGATGAGATAATGTTCTTCTTCTGGTTTTTGATGAGATAGATGTTCTTCTTCTCTGTTCACTGCCATACTGTGTTTAACTGTGTTGGATCTTGTCCAGCCATCTTGTCTCAAGAGGACCATAATGGAAATAAGTCCCAGACTGTATTGTATGTTATCAACCATGATTTAACAATGGAAATAGGTCCCAGACTGTAGAGTGTGTTATCCTCCATGATTTAACATTGGAAATAAGTCCCAGACTGTATTGTGTGTATTATTATCCTCCATGATTTTACTCATGTGCATGTATGGCTTTTTCAAGTGAGTGAGGTGTTTTTTTAACTGGTCGAATTAATAAACTAAACTCTCTCTGTTCTCTCTCCCTCTTTCTTTTGCTCTCTCTTTTACTCTCTTCCTCTCTCCCTCTCTCCCTCTCTCTTCCTCTCTCCCTCTCTCTCTGTCTCATTCTTCTTATCCCGCTTCTTTCCCCTCCCTCACTCCAAACTCTTTTCCATCTAATGTTCAGTGTAAAGTTTGTAAGAGTCACAGGGTGAAAAGTCTGCAGGGAAAACTTCAAACAAGCTTTTCCTTTTCTCTCAGTGTCTCTCAGTGTCTCTCATTAACTAGTGTTTGACCGCTGGGGGGCTGAGATGGGCATCAGGGGTTATGTGTGCGCGCAAGTACGTTTGTGCATTCGTGCATGTCCGAGTGTGAGTGAGTGTGTGTGCGTGTGTGTGTGAGAACATAATGAGGACAGACATTAAGCTTGTGTGTGTGTGTGTGTGTGTGTGTGTGTGTGTGTGTGTGTGTGTGTGTGTGTGTGTGTGTGTGTGGAGGGGGGTAAAAAGGGACAGGAAGATCAAAACCCAGAATGACACTCACACACTTTTAATGATCTGACCTATAAACTCTCTCTGGTTCCTGCGGCTCGTCACCAGCTCACCAACCGACTCCCTCAGCGGACTGAGGGATGAAGGGAGGGAGGGATCAGAGAGAATGGTGTGTGTGTGACAGTGAGAGTGAAAGAGAGAGAGACAGAGAGAGACAGAGAGTGAGAAACAGAGACAGAAAGAGAGAGGGAGAGAGAGACAGAGAGAGAGACAGAGAGAGAGACAGAGAGAGAGACAGAAAGAGAGAGAGAGAGAGACAGAGAGAGAGAGACGAGCGAGAGAGAGAGAGACGAGCGAGAGAGAGAGAGAGACAGAGAGAGACAGAGAGAGAGAGAGAGAGAGAGAGAGAGAGAAACGAGATGGTCCCAAGGAAAAGTTCAAGTTCAAGCCTGGCTCGCAGTCGATGTTCCAATTCATGCCAAAGGTGTTCAATGGGGTTGAGGTCAGGGCTCTGTGCATGCCAGTCAAGTTCTTCAATACCGATCAAACTAACAAGATTTCCATCCACTGGAACAAAAGGGCACAAACAATGAAAAAACGCCCCAGACCATTATTCCTCCTCCACCAAACTTTATAGTTGGCACTGTGCATTGGGGCAGGTAGTGTTCTCCTGGCATCAAACACAGATTCGTCCGTCGAGCTGTCAGATGGTGAAGCGTGATTCATCACTCCAGAGATCACATTTGCACTACTCCAGAGTCCAATGGCGGCGAGCTTTACACCACTGCAACTGACACTTGGTATTGCACATGGGGATCTAAGGCTTGTGTGCTGCTGCTCAGCCATGGAAACCCATTTCATGAAGCTTCCGACGAACAGTTATTGTGCTGAAGTTGCTTCCAGAGGCAATTTGGAACTCCATAGTGAGTGTTGTAACCGAGGACAGACAATTGTTACGCGTTACGCGCTTCAGCGCTCGGCCCCGTTCTGTGAGCTTGTGTGGCCTACCACTTCGCGGCTGATCCGTTGTTGCTCCTAGACGTTTCCACTTCATAATAACAGCACTTCCAGTTGATCAGGGAAAATATTTGACGAACTTCAGTTTTCAGAGTCACTGAGCTCTTCAGTAAGTATTCTACTTCCAATGTTTGTCTATGGAGATTACATGGCTCTGTACACAATTTATACACCTGTCAGCAACGAGGGTGGGTGAAATAGCTGAATCCACACATTTAAAGGGGTGTCCAGATACTATATGCAGTGCATTCAGAAAGTATTCAGACCCCTTCCCTTTTTCCATATTTTTGTTACGTTACAGCCTTATTCTAAAATGTTTTAAATAATTTTTCCCTCATCAATTTACACACAATACCCAACGATGACAAAAAACAGACATACCTTATTTACATAAGTATTCAGAGCCTTTGAATGGAGCTCAGGTGCATCCTGTTTAACACACCTGTTTAACACACCTGTTTAACACACCTGTTTAACACACCTGTTTAACACACCTGTTTAACACACCTGTTTAACACACCTGTCTATATAAGGTCCCACAATTGACAGTGCATGTTGGAAAATAAACTAAACTAAAATGAGGTCGAAGGAGTTGTCTGTAGAGCTCCATGACAGGATTACGTCGAGGCATAAATCTGGGGAACATTTCTGCAGCATTGAAGGTCCCCAAGAACACAGTGGCCTCCATCAATCATAAATGTAAGAAGTTTTGAACCACCAAGACTCTTCCTAGAGCTGGCCGCCCGGCCAAACCAAGCAATCGAGGGAGAAGGATCAAGGAGGTGACCAAGAACCCAAGGATCACTCTGACAGATCTCTAGAGTTCCTCTGTGGAGATGGGAGAACCTTCCAGAAGGAAAACCATCTCTACAGCACTTCCTCAATCAGGTGGCACATGTAAAAGGCAGATGACAGTCCATTTGGAGTTTGCCAAAAGGCACATAAAGGACTCAGACAATGAGAAGCCAGATTCTCTGGTCTGATAAAACCAATAATTAACTATTTGGCCTGAATGCCAAGCATCAATGAAGCATGGTGGTGGCAACATCATGCTGTGAGGGTGTTTTTTCAGCGGCAGGGACTGGGAGACTAGTCAGGATCGAGGGAAAGATGAACGGAGCAAAGTACAGAGAGATCCTTGATGAAAACCTGCTCCAGAGTACTCAGGACCTCAGACTGGGGTGAAGATTCACCTTCCAACAGGACAATGACCCTAAGCACAGAGCCAAGACAACACAGGAGTGGCTTCGGGACAAGTCTCTGAACGCAGGAGGCACAAAGACCTGTTCAATGAGCTGTTTCCATAATGTTTTGTGGCTGTTTTCTTTCAGAATGTAATGACCCACCAGCGTTTTATTAACTTTAAATTGGATGTATAATTGAATATGTAATTGAATATGTAATTTAATATATAATTGAATATAGTCTTAAGGTTTTTCAGTTTAGCCTTCTGGCCTACTCTACGCGGCGCTCACACCCTGTAGTGTGGAAATACAGGGTACAGATCAAGACAGCAAAAAGGAGCCGAGAAAGCATTTGAATATGTACAGATCAGTGATCATAGCCTTGCTATTGAGAAAGGCCACCGTAGGCAGACCTGGCTCTCAAGAGAAGACTATGTGCCCACTGCCCACAAAATGAGGTGGAAACTGAGCGCACTTCCTAACCTCCTGCCCAATGTATGACCATATTAGAGACATATATTTCCCTCAGATTACACAAACCCATAAATCATTTGAAAATAAATACAATCTTGATAAACTCCCATATCTACTGGGTGAAATACCACAGTGTGCCATCACAGCAGCAAGATGTGACCTGTTGCCACAAGAAAAGGGCAACCAGTGAGGAACAAACACCATTGTAAATACAACCCATATTTATGTTTATTTATTTTGTCTTTTATACTTCAACTATTGGCACAATGTTACAACACTGTACATATTCATTAACATAACATTTTGAATGTCTATATTCTTTTGAAACCTTTGTAAGTGTAATGTTTACTGTTCATTTCCGTGGTTTATTTCCCTTTTGCTCATTGTCAATTTAATTTGTTTTGGCAATGTAAATGTACAGTATGTTTCCCAAGCCAATAAAGCTCTTTTGAATTTAATTAAAATGAGAGATAGTGAGAGAGAGAAGGAGACAGAGAGAGGAAGGAGAGAACGAGAGCTTACAGGGATTGACATGTCCATTGTAACCAATAAGCCTTGTTTACAGACGTTTTGATGAGGTTCCTGTCCACAAAGTAAAAGACCACAGCTCAGTCAGAGAGAGAGAGAAAGAGAGAAAAGAGAGAGTAACAGAGAGAGAAAGGGAGAGAGAGAGAGAGAGACAGAGACAGAGACAGAGACAGAGACAGAGACAGAGAGCAGAGAGCGAGACACACACACACACAGCGAGAGAGAGAGAGAGAGAGAGAGAGAGAGAGAGAGAGAGAGAGAGACAGAGAGAGAGAGAGAGAGAGAGAGACACACACACACACAGCGAGAGAGAGAGAGAGAGACAGAGACAGAGAGACAGAGAGCGAGAGAGAGAGAGAGAGACAGAGAGAGACAGAGAGAGAGAGAGACAGAGAGACAGAGAGAGAGAGAGAGAGAGAGAGAGAGAGAGAGAGAGAGAGAGAGACACACACACACACACAGCGAGAGAGAGAGAGAGAGACAGAGACAGAGAGACAGAGAGCGAGAGAGAGAGAGACACACACACACAGCGAGAGAGAGAGAGAGAGAGAGAGAGAGACACACACACACAGCGAGAGAGACAGAGAGCGAGAGAGAGAGAGACACACACAGCGAGAGAGAGAGAGAGAGAGACACACACACACACAGCGAGAGAGAGAGAGAGAGAGAGAGAGAGACACACACACACACAGCGAGAGAGAGAGAGAGAGAGAGAGAGAGAGAGAGAGAGACACTTTTAAACTCAGGGTCAGCCCTTTCACATTACAGTGTTACTCTGAGCTCCTCGTCTCTCTCACTAATAAAGGTAAAAGTGTTGAACTATTCAAGTGTCACTTTTGTGACTGAACATCTCATCAATTAGCATCACTACTGTGAAATATTCCAATTTGTCTCCCCAACGGCAGCCTATTCTTATAGAGCTCTGGTCAGAGGTAGTGCATTATTTAGGGAATAGTGTGTCAGTGGGGACGAACACTGAAATAGTAATTCCGCCTTTAAAGAGCGAGTCAGAGGATAGTTACTTGTAAGGTCTGATTTAATTGGATATCTTTGGTGCGGCGCGACCGGGTCGAGGGTCGGGGGGATAACGCTGGCCGGGTTTCAAACGCTCAGCAGCAGTAAAAAAATAGGTAAGAGTAGGAGACAGGAGAGGAGGGAGTGTGTCGGGCTGATCTGATCTGTAGAAGAGTAGGAGACAGGAGAGGAGGGAGTGTGGGGGCTGATCTGATCTGATCTGTAGAAGAGTAGGAGACAGGAGAGGAGGGAGTGTGGGGGGCTGATCTGATCTGTAGAAGAGTAGGAGACAGGAGAGGAGGGAGTGTGTCGGGCTGATCTGATCTGTAGAAGAGTAGGAGACAGGAGAGGAGGGAGTGTGGGGGCTGATCTGATCTGTAGAAGAGTAGGAGACAGGAGAGGAGGGAGTGTGGGGGCTGATCTGATCTGTAGAAGAGTAGGAGACAGGAGAGGAGGGAGTGTGTCGGGCTGATCTGATCTGTAGAAGAGTAGGAGACAGGAGAGGAGGGAGTGTGTCGGGCTGATCTGATCTGTAGAAGAGTAGGAGACAGGAGAGGAGGGAGTGTGTCGGGCTGATCTGATCTGTAGAAGAGTAGGAGACAGGAGAGGAGGGAGTGTGGGGGCTGATCTGATCTGTAGAAGAGTAGGAGACAGGAGAGGAGGGAGTGTGGGGGGCTGATCTGATCTGTAGAAGAGTAGGAGACAGGAGAGGAGGGAGTGTGGGGGCTGATCTGATCTGTAGAAGAGTAGGAGACAGGAGAGGAGGGAGTGTGGGGGGCTGATCTGATCTGTAGAAGAGTTGGAGACAGGAGAGGAGGGAGTTTGGGGGCTGATCTGATCTGTAGAAGAGTAGGAGACAGGAGAGGAGGGAGTGTGGGGGGCTGATCTGATCTGTAGAAGAGTAGGAGACAGGAGAGGAGGGAGTGTGGGGGGCTGATCTGATCTGTAGAAGAGTAGGAGACAGGAGAGGAGGGAGTGTGGGGGCTGATCTGATCTGTAGAAGAGTAGGAGACAGGAGAGGAGGGAGTGTGGGGGGCTGATCTGATCTGTAGAAGAGTAGGAGACAGGAGAGGAGGGAGTGTGGGGGCTGATCTGATCTGTAGAAGAGTAGGAGACAGGAGAGGAGGGAGTGTGGGGGGCTGATCTGATCTGTAGAAGAGTAGGAGACAGGAGAGGAGGGAGTGTGTCGGGCTGATCTGATCTGTAGAAGAGTAGGAGACAGGAGAGGAGGGAGTGTGGGGGCTGATCTGATCTGTAGAAGAGTAGGAGACAGGAGAGGAGGGAGTGTGGGGGCTGATCTGATCTGTAGAAGAGTAGGAGACAGGAGAGGAGGGAGTGTGTCGGGCTGATCTGATCTGTAGAAGAGTAGGAGACAGGAGAGGAGGGAGTATGTCGGGCTGATCTGATCTGTAGAAGAGTAGGAGACAGGAGAGGAGGGAGTGTGTCGGGCTGATCTGATCTGTAGAAGAGTAGGAGACAGGAGAGGAGGGAGTGTGGGGGCTGATCTGATCTGTAGAAGAGTAGGAGACAGGAGAGGAGGGAGTGTGGGGGGCTGATCTGATCTGTAGAAGAGTAGGAGACAGGAGAGGAGGGAGTGTGGGGGCTGATCTGATCTGTAGAAGAGTAGGAGACAGGAGAGGAGGGAGTGTGGGGGGCTGATCTGATCTGTAGAAGAGTTGGAGACAGGAGAGGAGGGAGTTTGGGGGCTGATCTGATCTGTAGAAGAGTAGGAGACAGGAGAGGAGGGAGTGTGGGGGGCTGATCTGATCTGTAGAAGAGTAGGAGACAGGAGAGGAGGGAGTGTGGGGGGCTGATCTGATCTGTAGAAGAGTAGGAGACAGGAGAGGAGGGAGTGTGGGGGCTGATCTGATCTGTAGAAGAGTAGGAGACAGGAGAGGAGGGAGTGTGGGGGCTGATCTGATCTGTAGAAGAGTAGGAGACAGGAGAGGAGGGAGTGTGGGGGGCTGATCTGATCTGTAGAAGAGTAGGAGACAGGAGAGGAGGGAGTGTGGGGGCTGATCTGATCTGTAGAAGAGTAGGAGACAGGAGAGGAGGGAGTGTGGGGGGCTGATCTGATCTGTAGAAGAGTTGGAGACAGGAGAGGAGGGAGTGTGTGGGGGGCTGATCTGATCTGTAGAAGAGTAGGAGACAGGAGAGGAGGGAGTGTGGGGGGCTGATCTGATCTGTAGAAGAGTAGGAGACAGGAGAGGAGGGAGTGTGGGGGCTGATCTGATCTGTAGAAGAGTAGGAGACAGGAGAGGAGGGAGTGTGGGGGCTGATCTGATCTGTAGAAGAGTAGGAGACAGGAGAGGAGGGAGTGTGGGGGCTGATCTGATCTGTAGAAGAGTAGGAGACAGGAGAGGAGGGAGTGTGGGGGGCTGATCTGATCTGTAGAAGAGTAGGCGACAGGAGAGGAGGGAGTGTGGGGGGCTGATCTGATCTGTAGAATAGTAGGAGACAGGAGAGGAGGAAGTGTGGGGGGCTGATCTGATCTGTAGAAGAGTAGGAGACAGGAGAGGAGGGAGTGTGGGGGGCTGATCTGATCTGTAGAAGAGTAGGAGACAGGAGAGGAGGGAGTGGGGGGGGGCTGATCTGATCTGTAGAAGAGTAGGAGACAGGAGAGGAGGGAGTGTGGGGGCTGATCTGATCTGTAGAAGAGTAGGAGACAGGAGAGGAGGGAGTGTGGGGGCTGATCTGATCTGTAGAAGAGTAGGAGACAGGAGAGGAGGGAGTGTGGGGGCTGATCTGATCTGTAGAAGAGTAGGAGACAGGAGAGGAGGGAGTGTGGGGGGCTGATCTGATCTGTAGAAGAGTAGGAGACAGGAGAGAGAGAGTGTGTGGGGGCTGATCTGATCTGTAGAAGAGTTGGAGACAGGAGAGGAGGGAGTGTGGGGGGCTGATCTGATCTGTAGAAGAGTAGGAGACAGGAGAGGAGGGAGTGTGGGGGCTGATCTGATCTGTAGAAGAGTAGGAGACAGGAGAGGAGGAAGTGTGGGGGGCTGATCTGATCTGTAGAAGAGTTGGAGACAGGAGAGGAGGGAGTGTGGGGGCTGATCTGATCTGTAGAAGAGTAGGAGACAGGAGAGGAGGGAGTGTGGGGGCTGATCTGATCTGTAGAAGAGTAAGAGACAGGAGAGGAGGGAGTGTGGGGGCTGATCTGATCTGTAGAAGAGTAGGAGACAGGAGAGGAGGGAGTGTGGGGGCTGATCTGATCTGTAGAAGAGTAGGAGACAGGAGAGGAGGAAGTGTGGGGGGCTGATCTGATCTGTAGAAGAGTAGGAGACAGGAGAGGAGGGAGTGTGGGGGCTGATCTGATCTGTAGAAGAGTAGGAGACAGGAGAGGAGGGAGTGTGGGGGGCTGATCTGATCTGTAGAAGAGTAGGAGACAGGAGAGGAGGGAGTGTGGGGGGCTGATCTGATCTGTAGAAGAGTAGGAGACAGGAGAGTAGGGAGTGTGGGGGCTGATCTGATCTGTAGAAGAGTAGGAGACAGGAGAGGAGGGAGTGTGGGGGGCTGATCTGATCTGTAGAAGAGTAGGAGACAGGAGAGGAGGGAGTGTGGGGGCTGATCTGATCTGTAGAAGAGTAGGAGACAGGAGAGGAGGGAGTGTGGGGGGCTGATCTGATCTGTAGAAGAGTAGGAGACAGGAGAGGAGGGAGTGTGTCGGGCTGATCTGATCTGTAGAAGAGTAGGAGACAGGAGAGGAGGGAGTGTGTGGTCTTGTTCTTTTATCCTCGTGGAGACCTAAATCCACTAAAGTCCCCATGAGGACAGTAAAACAAGGACATTGTCCCTGGTAGGGACATTACCTACGTCACCATGGGGACAGTAAAACAAGGACATTTCCTACGTCACCATGGGGACAGTGAAACAAGGACATTTCCTACGTCACCACGAGGACTAAGGCTATTCTAAGCTTAGGGTACAATCAGGATAGGGTAAGGGGTTAGGGTTAGGATTAGGGTAGGGTAGGGCGTTAGGGTTAGGATTAAGATTAGGGTAGGGTAAGGGGTTAGGGTTAGGATTAGGGTAGGGTAAGGGGTTAGGGTTAGGATTAGGGTAAGAGTAGGGTAGGGTAAGGGGTTAGGATTAGGATTAGGGTAGGGTAAGGGGTTAGGGCTAGGATTAGGGTAGGGTAGGGCAAGGGGTTAGGGTTAGGATTAGGGTAGGGTAGGGTAAGGGGTTAGGGTTAGGGTTAGGATTAGGGTAGGGTAAGGGGTTAGGGTTAGGATTAGGGTAGGGTAAGGGGTTAGGGTTAGGATTAGGATAGAGCAAGGGGTTAGGGCTAGGATTAGGGTAGGGTAGGGTAGGGTAGGGTAAGGGGTTAGGGTTAGGATTAGGGTAGGGTAGGGAGTAAGGGGTTAGGATTAGGGTAGGGTAAGGGGTTAGGGTTAGGATTAGGGTAGGGTAAGGGGTTAGGGTTAGAATTGTGGTAGGGTAGGAGTTAGGTGTAGAGTAAGGGGTTAGGATTAGGATTAGGGTAGGGTAAGGGGTTAGGATTAGAATTAGGGTTAGGTTTAGGATTAGGGTAGGGTAAGGGGTTAGGGTTAGAATTACAGTTAGGGTTAGAATTATGGTAGGGGTTAGGGGTTAGGGGTAGAGTTAGGGTAGAGTAAGGGGTTAGGATTAGAATGAAGGTTTAAGGTTAGAATTAGGGTTAGGGTTATAATTAGGGTAGGGTAGGGGGTAAGGGGTTAGAATTAGGGTAGGGTAGGGGTTAGGGTTAGGATTAGGGTAGGGTAAGGGGTTAGGGCTAGGATTAGGGTAGGGTAAGGTGTTAGGATTAGAATTAGGGTTAGGTTTAGGATTAGGGTAGGGTAAGGGGTTAGGGTTAGAATTACAGTTAGGGTTAGAATTATGGTAGGGGTTAGGGGTTAGGGGTAGAGTTAGGGTAGAGTAAGGGGTTAGGATTAGAATGAAGGTTTAAGGTTAGAATTAGGGTTAGGGTTATAATTAGGGTAGGGTAGGGGGTAAGGGGTTAGAATTAGGGTAGGGTAGGGGTTAGGGTTAGGATTAGGGTAGGGTAAGGGGTTAGGGCTAGGATTAGGGTAGGGTAGGGCAAGGGGTTAGGGTTAGGATTAGGGTAGGGTAGGGGGTAAGGGGTTAGGATTAGGGTAGGGTAGGGTAAGGGGTTAGCGTTAGGATTAGGGTAGGGTAAGGGGTTAGGGTTAGGATTAGGGTAGGGTAAGGGGTTAGGGTTAGGATTAGGATAGAGTAAGGGGTTAGGGCTAGGATTAGGGTAGGGTAGGGTAGGGTAAGGGGTTAGGGTTAGGATTAGGGTAGGGTAAGGGGTTAGGGTTAGGATTAGGGTAGGGTAAGGGGTTAGGATTAGAATTAAGGTTAAGGTTAGAATTAGGGTTAGGGTTAGAATTAGGGTAGGGTAAGGTAAGGGGTTAGGGTTAGAATTAGGGTTAGAATTAGAGCTACGGTTAGAATTAGGGTTAGAATTAGGGTAGGGTAAGGGGTTAGGGTTAGAATTAGGGCTAGAATTAGGGTTAGAATTAGAGCTAGGGTTAGAATTAGGGTTAGAATTGGAATTAGGTTTATAATTAGGGTTAGGGTTAGGTTAAGGGGTTAGAATTAGGGATACAATTACGGTTAGGGTTAGAAATAGGGTTAGAATTAGAATTAGGGTAAGGGGTTATAGTTACAATCAGGGCAGGGTAGGGGTTATAGTTACAATCAGGGTAGGGTAAGGGGTTATAGTTACAATCAGGGCAGGGTAAGGGGTTATAGTTACAATTGGGACAGGGTAAGGGGTTATAGGTACAATCAGGGTAGGGTAAGGGGTTATAGTTACAATCAGGGCAAGGTAAGGGGTTATAGGTACAATCAGGGTAGGGTAAGGGGTTATAGGTACAATCAGGGTAGGGTAAGGGGTTATAGTTACAATCAGGGCAGGGTAAGGGGTTATAGGTTCAATCAGGGTAGGGTAGGGGGTTACAGTTACAATCAGGTTAGGGTAAGGGGTTAGTGGTTAGGATTAGGGTACGGTAAGGGGTTAGTGGTTAGGATTAGGGTACGGTAAGGGGTTAGAATTAGGGTAGGGTAGGGGTTAGGGTGAGTATTAGGGTAGGGTAGGGGTTAGTGGTTAGGATTAGGGTACGGTAAGGGGTTAGGGTTAGGATTAGGGTAGGGTAAGGGGTTAGGGTGAGTATTAGGGTAGGGTGTGCTATACAGACCATCCCCTGGTACAGTGTTATATTAACCAGACCATCCCCTGGTACAGTGCTATATTAACCAGACCATCCCCTGGTACAGTGTTATATTAACCAGACCATCCCCTGGCACAGTGTTATATTAACCAGACCATCCCCTGGTACAGTGTTATATTAACCAGACCATCCCCTGGTACAGTGCTATATTAACCAGACCATCCCCTGGCACAGTGATATATTAACCAGACCATCCCCTGGTACAGTGTTATATTAACCAGACCATCCCCTGGCACAGTGTTATATTAACCAGACCATCCCCTGGCACAGTGCTATATTAACCAGACCATCCCCTGGCACAGTGCTATATTAACCAGACCATCCCCTGGCACAGTGCTATATTAACCAGACCATCCCCTGGTACAGAGCTATATTAACCAGACCATCCCTTGGCACAGTGCTATATTAACCAGACCATCCCCTGACACCACAGTGCTATATTACCCAGACCATCCCCTGGTACAGTGCTATATTAACCAGACCATCCCTTGGCACAGTGCTATATTAACCAGACCATCCCCTGGCACAGTGCTATATTAACCAGACCATCCCCTGGCACAGTGCTATATTAACCAGACCATCCCTTGGCACAGTGCTATATTAACCAGACCATCCCCTGGTACAGAGCTATATTAACCAGACCATCCCTTGGCACAGTGTTATATTAACCAGACCATCCCCTGGCACAGTGCTATATTAACCAGACCATCCCCTGGCATGGTGCTATATTAACCAGACCATCCCCTGGCACAGTGCTATATTAACCAGACCATCCCCTGGCACAGTGTTATATTTACCAGACCATCCCCTGGCACAGTGCTATATTAACCAGACCATCCCCTGGCACAGTGCTATATTAACCAGACCATCCCCTGGCACAGTGCTATATTAACCAGACCATCCCTTGGCCTGGCACATTGCATCAATAACCAGACCATCCCCTGGCACAGTGCTATATTATCCAGACCATCCCTTGGCCTGGCACATTGCATCATTAACCAGACCATCCCCTGGCACAGTGCTATATTAACCAGACCATCCCTTGGCCTGGCACACTGCTATATTAACCAGACCATCCCCTGGCACAGTGCTATATTAACCAGACCATCCCTTGGCCTGGCACATTGCATCATTAACCAGACCATCCCCTGGCACAGTGCTATATTAACCAGACCATCCCTTGGCCTGGCACACTGCTATATTAACCAGACCATCCCCTGGCACAGTGCTATATTAACCAGACCATCCCTTGGCCTGGCACATTGCATCATTAACCAGACCTTGGCCTGGCACAGTGCTATATTAACCAGACCATCCCTTGGCCTGGCACATTGCATCATTAACCAGACCATCCCCTGGCACAGTGCTATATTAACACAGACCATCCCCTGGCATAGCACATTGCATCATTAACCAGACCATCCCCTGGCATGGCACAGTGTTATAAGAGCTCACTAGCCCTATGTCAAGAAAGAAGGTATTGGCCCAGGGTGGAAACTAAGAATACTAGACATTGAGGAATTTGAAACTACCTCTATCAACATGTACAAGTCTGGGAGAGTACTGGTGCAGGGCGTCCTCATGCAGTTCCAGCAGGACTTTTACCGGATCAAAGAGAGAGAACAGCTGATAAAGATCTTTCACTGTGACAACTCCCCCATCCTGAGTCAGTCTGATCACACCTCTTCAAATGGTCCTGCAGATGAGGATAGTCACCCCCCCTCCTCCTAGACCCCACCCCATCCTAACAGACCCCACCCCCTCCTAACAGCCCAACCTAAACACAACAATGGGACAGGGTGGAAACTTTTCTGGTCATTTCCGGTCACAACTTGCAGACTTGTTTACGTGTTGCTGTGCGTTTTGTTGCCAACCTTACTTTGCTACCTGACAACTTTACGGTTTTTACTTTTTAATTACCGTTTATATTTTTTGTTTTTCCCTCACTCAACTTTTTTTCATTCAACTTTTTCACTCCGAACGCTTTATCTGGACATGGTTCATCAGGACCTCCAACAGCCGAAGCTAAGTAGTAACATTAACATGATGCCTTCTAATTGCAGTCGCTGTACTCATAATATACAGGAGAACGATCGCCTTACTGCGAGGATAGCTGTGCTGCAAGCCCAGCTTCAGACGCAATCGTTAGGCAAAGGTAATTTCAGTGTAGGAAAGGATGAAACAGCGTCTGTGCAACCAGTAAGTACAGATAGTAACGTTAGTATAAATCCCCTCTCACAGTCCCCGCAGCCGGACAACTTTCTCACGGTTTCTGGAGGGAAATGCTGTAGGATTGCTCAACCGGTGTCGCTCACTCAGACGACAGAAACTTTCAAACTGTTTTCCCCATTAAGCAGCGAGTCAGAGTCTGAGCTTTCTCTAGTCTCTATTCCTCCCGTTACGGGGTCTGAGACGCCGAAGCTTCCCACCATTAGCTCGGACAAATTGATAACCCTAGTCATTGGCGACTCCATTACCCGCAGTATTAGACTTAAAACGAATCATCCAGCGATCATACACTGTTTACAAGGGGGCAGGGCTACCGACTTTAAGGCTAATCTGAAGATCGTGCTGGCTAAGGCTAAAACTGGTGAGTGTAGAGAGTATAGCGATATTGTTATCCACGTCGGCACCAACGAAGTTAGGATGAAACAGTCAGAGGTCACCAAGCGCAACATAGCTTCAGCGTGTAAATCAGCTAGAACGATGTGTCGGCATCGAATAATTGTCTCTGGCCCCCTCCCAGTTGTGAGCTCTACAGCAGTCTCACAACTCAATCGCTGGTTGAAAACAGTTTTCTGCCCCTCCCAAAAGATAGAATTTGTAGATAATTGTCCCTCTTTCTGGAACTCACACACAAACAGGACCAAGCCTGACCTGCTGAGGAGTGACGGACTCCATCCTAGCTGGAGGGGTAATCTCATCTTATCTACCAACATAGACAGGGCTCTAACTCCTCTAGCTCCACAATGAAATAGGGTGCAGGCCAGCCTGCTAGCTTAGTGGAGTCTGCCACTAGCACATTCAGTGTAGTCAGCTCAGCTATACCCATTGAGACCGTGTCTGTTCCTCGATCTAGGTTGGGCAAAACGAAACATGGTGATATTCACCTTAGCAATCTCACTGGAATAAAGACCTCCTCCATTCCTGCCATTATTGAAAGAGATTGTGATACCTCACATCTCAAAATAGGGCTTCTTAATGTTAGATCCCGTACTTCAAAGGCAATTATAGTCAATGAACTAATCACTGATCATAATCTTGATGTGATTGGTCTGACTGATACATGGCTTAAGCCTGATGAATTTACTGTGTTAAATGAGGCCTCACCTCCTGGTTACACTAGTGACCATATCCCCCGTGCATCCGGCAAAGGAGGAGGTGTTGCTAACATTTACGACAGCAAATTTCAATTTACAAAAAAAAATGACGTTTTCGTCTTTTGAGCTTCTAGTCATGAAATCTATGCAGCCTACTCAATCACTTTTTATAGCTACTGTTTACAGGCCTCCTGGGCCATATACAGCGTTCCTCATTGAGTTCCATGAATTCCTATCGGACCTTGTAGTCATAGCAGATAATATTCTAATCTTTGGTGACTTTAATATTCACATGGAAAAGTCCACAGACCCACTCCAAAAGGCTTTCGGAGCCATCATCGACTCAGTGGGTTTTGTCCAACATGTCTCTGGACCCACTCCTGGTTACACCTGCTGCCTTCATGAAGACAAACAACGTATACGAAATGCTTCAGTCTGGTTTTAGACCCCATCATATCACTGAGACTGCACTTGTGGAGGTGGTAAATTACCTTTTAATGGCGTCAGACCGAGGCTCTGCATCTGTCCTCGTGCTCCTAGACCTTAGTGCTGCTTTTGATACCATCGATCGCCACATTCTTTTGGAGAGAATGCAATCCCAAATTGGTCTACATGAACAAGTTCTGACCTGGTTTAGATCTTATCTGTTGGAAAGATATCAGTTTGTCTCTGTGGATAGTTTTTCCTCTGACAAATCAACTGTAAGTTTCGTTGCTCCTCAGTGCTCCGTTTAAGGACCACTATTGTTTTCACTATATATTTTACCTCTTGGTGAAGTCATTCGGAAACATCATGTTAACTTTCACTGCTATGCGGATGACACACAGCTGTATATTTCAATGAAACATGGTGAAGCCCCAAAATTGCCCTCCCTGGAAGCCTGTGTTTCAGACATAAGGAAGTGGATGGCGGCAAATGTTTTACTTTTAAACTCGGGCAAAACAGAGATGCTTGTTCTAGGTCCCAAGAAACAAAGAGATCTTCTGTTGAATCTGACAATTAATCTTAATGGTTGTACAGTCGTCTCAAATAAAACTGTGAAGGACCTCTGCGTTACTCTGGACCCTCTCTCTTTTGACGAACATATCAATACTATTTCAAGGACAGCTTTTTTCCATCTTTGTAACATTGCAAAAAGTCTGAAACTTTCTGTCCAAAAATGATCCAGAAAAGCTAAACCATGATTTTGTCAATTCTAAGTTAGACTACTGCAATGCTCTACTTTCCAGCTAAACGGATAAAGTACTAAATAAACTTCAGTTAGTGCAAAATATCGCTGCTAGAATCCTGACTAGAACCAAAAAAAATGATCATATTACTCCAGTGCTAGCCACTTGCTTCCTGTTAACTAGGGCTGATTTCAAGATTGTACTGCTAACCTACAAAGCATTACAGGGGCTTGCTCCTACCTACAGTGGTTGCTCCACTAAAAGTTTATGCTGCGGGACCTATAAGTAATTTGTGGTTTAGTACGGTACCCTGCATCAATACTTCATTGCTCCAGACCACCACAAGAGGGAGTTGGAGCACTGATTATGCTTTTGGATTCCAAGGCGCTACAGTTTATCTGTAGTACTGTAGTACTCCTGACCAGTCACGTTCTACTGTGCCTTAGTGGCAGAACGGTCTAAGACACTGCACCAAATGCCTTGCTACAGATGCAGGTTTGATACCCGTGCCGGGAGTTGGTTTTAATTTGGTTTTAACTTAGAATCCACCGATTTCAGAAATAATATGTAATTATTGGCGGAGAGTCATGTCATAATTTTTGATATATTGGCAAAGCGTTTATCTCCCTCTAAAAACAGAAATAAATGTTTTGGTCTTTACAAATATTATTTTGGCCTGTATTCAGATTACAATCGCTCACTTTCATTTTTGGGGGGCTACGAGCAGGACAATATACCTTTACCAACACCTCTCTGTATATTGATACTTTGAGGATGGGGGCTCCGGAGTGGATGGGGGTCCGGAGTGGATGGGGCCTCCCCAGTGGATGGGGCCTCCCCAGTGGATGGGGCCTCCCCAGTGGATGGGGCCTCCCCAGTGGATGGGGTCTCCCCAGTGGATGGGGTCTCCCCAGTGGATGGGGCCTCCTCAGTGGTGCAGCTGTCTAAGTCACCACATCGCAATGCAAAATGCAACAGTGCCGGCCGCCACCAGGAGACGGCTTTTGGTTTTAGTTTAGAATCCTCCAATACTCTATATGTAATTATTGGTGAAGAGTCATGTCATGTTTTTCGATATACTGTTTGGGTATTGGTTAGACTAGAATTAGAAAAGTAGGGTGTAGAAATGTTATGCTCTTAGTGTAATCTTCATTTAACTAGGCAAGTCAGTTAAGAACAAATTCTTATTTACAAGGACAGCCTACTCTGTCACGCCCGAATGTGTTTCACCTGTCCTTGTGATTGTCTCAGCCCCCTCCAGGTGTTGCTTGTTTTCCCCAGTGTATTTATCCCTGTGTTTCCTGTCTCTCTGTACCAGTTTGTCTTCTTTGTTTAGTCAAATCAACCAGCGTGTTTTTCCCCGGTTTTGACCACTGTTTGACTCTGGACTACTTTACTGCCTTCCCTGACCTTGAATCTGCCTTGCCTGACCTTGAATCTGCCTTGCCTGACCTTGAATATGCCTTCCCTGACCTTGAATCTGCCTTGCCTGACCCTGAATCTGCCTTCCCTGACCTTGAATCTGCCTGCCCTGACCTTGAATCTGCCCACCCTGACCTTGAATCTGCCCGCCCTGACCTTGAATCTGCCTGCCCTGACCCTGAATCTGCCTTCCCTGACCCTGAATCTGCCCTCCCTGACCCTGAATCTGCCCTTCAGTACCTATTGGACTGAACTGGTTTTGACCTTTTGACCTTTTTACACAAACATTCTCTTGCCTAACCCTTTTGGATGCATAAACATTGTAAGACTCCAACCATCTGCCTCCTGTGTCTGCATCTGGGTCTTGCCTTGTGCCTTGATACTACTCCTTCCTCCCCATCGGGGAATCGAACCCTGGTCTCCCTCTTGCCCGCACGACATGGGGATTCTTTAGCTGAATAGCCCAATACTGTAGCCATCGACCCAACGTCACGTTACACAGTGCCATATTTCTGTTCCATCCTTATTTATTTAAAAAGCATATTGAAGAAGCAAGTTAGAAGCAATAGGATTTGAAGTAATAAATATTTAAGCATCATTTCACTCTGCTCTGATAAATCAATGAGATGTTTATTTCCACTGAATCTCCGTTTTGGTGTTGGTTACACTAGAATTAGGGTGTGGAAATGTTATGCCCCTTAGATATTCATTTTGAATCCTCCAATCCTCTTATACTCTTAGTACTGAGTCCCGACCGTCTCCCGACTGAACAGCAAGACGCCCTCTGGTGGTCAAACTAGCACTAACTAGCATTAATGGTAAAAATGGCCGACAATTAAAAAACGTGCCACAGAATGCTGCAGCAGCCCACAGAGGTGTGCTGCAATGAGACACAATGGTTCCTCCTTTAAAAGTTGCTTCTTTGGTCCTGCCGTACATACCTACACGTACGCTATGGTCACAAGACGCAGGCCTCCTTATTGTCCCTAGAATTTCTAAACAAACAGCTGGAGGCAGAGCTTTCTCCTATAGGGCGCCATTATTATGGAATGGTCTGCCTATCCATGTGAGAGATGCAGACTCGGTCTCGACCTCTCTGGGATAGGGGGCAGTATTTTTACGTCCGGATGAAAAGCGTGCCCAAAGTAAACTGCCTGCTACTCAGCCAAACACATAGGAGCACAAGAGAGTGGGCACACACACACACACACACAATCCGATCAAAGCTGAGCTGGCCACTATGACCTCTGGTTAGTCTCTCAGTTGACTGAGGTGTGGTCTTTCAATATACACCCTTTCTCTACTTCCTCTATTACGTTGTGGACAGGAACCTCATCAAAACGTCTGTAAAGGCTTATTGGTTACAATGGACATTGTAAACACTCTTTCTCTCCCTCCTCTCTTTCTCTCTCTCTCCCAATTCAAAGGGCTGTATTGGCTTGGGCTTACTTACATTTTCATTGAATAAAAATGACATAAAAGAGAGAAATTAACAGTAAAAATTACACTTACAAAAGTTTCAAAAGAATATAGACATTAAAATGTAATGTTATTGGCTGTATACAGTGTTCAAACAACGTTCCAATAGTTGAAGTATAAAAGGGAAAATAAACAAGCATAAATATGGGTTGTATTTACAATGGTGTTTGTTCTTCACTGGTTGCCCTTTTCTTGTGGCAACAGGTCACAAATATTGGTGCTGTGATGTCACACTATGGTATTTCACCCAATAGATATGGGAGTTTATCACAATTGGGTTTGTTTTCAAATTATTTGTGGGTGTTTGTAATCTGAGGAAAATTTAGCAAGTTGAGGTGACTTGGTGTAACCCTGGATTGTAAACTGTCGTAGTCAAAACATATTGATGCAGTAGTAGCTAAGATAGGGAGAAGTCTGTCTATAATAAAGTGCCGCTCTGCCTTCTTAACAGGACTATCAACAAGGCAGGTCCTACAGGCCCTAGTTTCTACCTTCTTAACAACACTATCAACAAGGCAGGTCCTACAGGCCCTAGGTTTGTCACACCTGGACTACTGTCCAGTCGTGTGGTTTGGTGCAACAAAGAGGGACTTAGGAAAATTGCAATTGGCTCAGAACAGGGCAGCACGGCTGAGAACTAATATTAATAATATGCATGTCAATCTCTCCTGGCTGAAAGTTGAGGAGAGATTGACTTCATCATTACTTGTATTTGTGAGAGGTATTGACATGTTGAATGCACCAAGCTCTCTGTTTAAACTACTGGCACACAACTCAAACACCCATACATACCCCACAGGACATGCCACCAGAGGTCTGTTTAAACTACTAACACACAGCTCAGACACCCATACATACTCCACAGGACATGCCACCAGAGGTCTCTTCACAGTCCCCAAGTCCAGAACAGACTATGGGAGGCTCACAGTGCTACATAGAGCCATGACTACATGGACCTCTATTCCACAGGACTACATAGAGCCATGACTACATGGAACTCTATTCCACAGGACTACATAGAGCCATGACTACATGGAACTCTATTCCACAGGACTACATAGAGCCATGACTACATGGAACTCTATTCCACAGTACTACATAGAGCCATGACTACATGGAACTCTATTCCACAGTACTACATAGAGCCATGACTACATGGAACTCTATTCCACAGGACTACATAGAGCCATGACTACATGGAACTCTATTCCACAGGACTACATAGAGCCATGACTACATGGAACTCTATTCCACAGTACTACATAGAGCCATGACTACATGGAACTCTATTCCACAGTACTACATAGAGCCATGACTACATGGAACTCTATTCCACATCAGGTAACTGATACAGCAGTAGGATCAGATTTAAAAAGCAGGTACAAATACACCTTATGGAACAGCGGGGACTGTGAAGAGACGTATAGGCACAGACACACGTGATAACATACACACCATACACACACGTAAACATGGATTTTGCATTGTAGATATGTAGTAGTAGAGTAGTGCCCTCAGGGCACACTCTTAGTGTGTTGTGAATTCTGTAATGAATGTATTGTAATATTTTAAAATTTAATAACTGCCTTAACTTTACCGGACCCCAGGAAGAGTAGCTGATGCCTTGACAGGAACTAATGGGGATCCATAATAAACCCCAGGAAGAGTAGCTGCTGCCTTGGCAGGAACTGATGGGGATCCATAATAAACCCCAGGAAGAGTAGCTGCTGCCTTGGCAGGAACTAATGGGGATCCATAATAAACCCCAGGAAGAGTAGCTGCTGCCTTGGCAGGAACTAATGGGGATCCATAATAAACCCCAGGAAGAGTAGCTGCTGCCTTGGCAGGAACTAATGGGGATCCATAATAAACCCCAGGAAGAGTAGCTGCTGCCTTGGCAGGAACTAATGGGGATCCATAATAAACCCCAGGAAGAGTAGCTGCTGCCTTGGCAGGAACTAATGGGGATCCATAAGAAACCCCAGGAAGAGTAGCTGCTGCCTTGACAGGAACTAATGGGGATCCATAATAAACCCCAGGAAGAGTAGCTGCTGCCTTGGCAGGAACTAATGGGATCAATAATAAACCCCAGGAAGAGTAGCTGCTGCCTTGGCAGGAACTAATGGGATCAATAATAAACCCCAGGAAGAGTAGCTGCTGACTTGGCAGGAACTAATGGGATCAATAATAAACCCCAGGAAGAGTAGCTGCTGCCTTGGCAGGAACTAATGGGGATCCATAATAAATACAAATATCAAATACAAACACTAACCTTCTTAGGAACATAATCTAAACCTTCTGAGTGTAGTTCTCTCTCTCTCTATTTCGCTCACTCTCTAATGTTGTCTCTCTCTCTCAATTCAATTCCTTTTCTCTCTCTCTGCCTCTCTCTAGTTCTCTCTTTCTATATATCTCTCTCTTCCTCCTCCATCTCTCTCCCTCTGGTTCTCCTCTCTCTCTGGTTCTCTCTCTCTCTGGTTCTCTCTCTCTCTGGTTCTCTCTCTCTCTCTCTCTGGTTCTCTCTCTCTCTCTCTCTGGTTCTCTCTCTCTCTGGTTCTCTCTCTCTCTCTCTCTCTGGTTCTCTCTCTCTCTCTCTCTCTCTCTCTCTCTGGTTCTCTCTCTCTCTGGTTCTCTCTCTCTCTGGTTCTCTCTCTCTCCTGTTTTTTCCTGCCTCATTTAACTAACAGAGCCCATGAGGTCTCAAAGTGTTTAAAAAATACGAAAAACCTCCTGCACCCCTGTGGTGTATTTTTCCTTCACTGATTTACCCCCTTCCATCGGCCCCTTCAACCACATCCCCTGGAGACAGACATACAGCCCCTGCAGATTTGACATTATGTGCTTGAGAGAGGGAAGCCATTATCTCAGGTAATTAATAGCATGGGTAGAGAGAGGAGAAGAGAGAGGAAGAGAGAGAGAAACTAGACAAGTCTTCTCTGTCACACAGGGAGGAAGAGAAGAGAGAGGGGGAGAGAGAGAGAATGAGGAGAGAGGGATGGAAGGAGGGAGAAAGGGATGGAGGAGATAAAGAGAAGGGGGGGGAGAGGGGAGGGATCGCGGGAGGAGAGAGGGAGGGAATAAGATAATTATCTTTAAAGTGTTTTAATTGGAGGGGCCAGGCTTTTAAGGCTGCATGTATAAACATACACACAGGCAATAGCACACACAGACACACACAGACACACACAGACTAACATAGACACACCATGCAGTATTCTGCCAGCCACCAATTTTGAATTTGTTAGGTGAATGCTTGGATTTACTTAACATTACAGGCTAACTTTACAGCGATCAACAACCTACCAAAAAACAAGTGCATCAACAAATGAGGTAAGAATTTTGACATGCTTTTATGTGAAGAATGTGTGCGGAGTCATTTTTCAACATGTATAAAATCAAGTAAAATCGAATTGTATTGGTCACGTGAAACATATTTGCAGATGTTTCTGCAGTAATACCTAGCAAAAGAAGAAAACAATACATACAAATCGTTAAAATGTAAAAATGAAGAAATATCAAAACTAGCCAGAGTTCGGAATATGCAGCATATACAAAAGTATTCAGGCTCCTTGACATGTTCCAACCCTCTAACCACTAGGCTACCCTGCCGCCCCATGCACGGTCAACTGGTGTGACATGTTGCAAGTCCAACGCTCTAACCACTAGGCTACCCTGCCACCCCATGCACGGTCAACTGGTGTGACATGTTGCTAGTCCAACGCTCTAACCACTAGGCTACCCTGCCGCCCCATGCACGGTCAACTGGTGTGACATGTTGCTAGTCCAACGCTCTAACCACTAGGCTACCCTGCCGCCCCATGCACGGTCAACTGGTGTGACATGTTGCTAGTCCAACGCTCTAACCACTAGGCTACCCTGCCGCCCCATGCACGGTCAACTGGTGTGACATGTTGCTAGTCCAACGCTCTAACCACTAGGCTACCCTGCCGCCCCATGCACGGTCAACTGGTGTGACATGTTGCTAGTCCAACGCTCTAACCACTAGGCTACCCTGCCGCCCCATGCACGGTCAACTGGTGTGACATGTTGCTAGTCCAACGCTCTAACCACTAGGCTACCCTGCCGCCCCATGCACGGTCAACTGGTGTGACATGTTGCTAGTCCAACGCTCTAACCACTAGGCTACCCTGCCGCCCCATGCACGGCCAACTGGTGTGACATGTTGCTAGTCCAACGCTCTAACCACTAGGCTACCCTGCCGCCCCATGCACGGTCAACTGGTGTGACATGTTGCTAGTCCAACGCTCTAACCACTAGGCTACCCTGCCGCCCCATGCACGGTCAACTGGTGTGACATGTTGCTAGTCCAACGCTCTAACCACTAGGCTACCCTGCCGCCCCATGCACGGTCAACTGGTGTGACATGTTGCTAGTCCAACGCTCTAACCACTAGGCTACCCTGCCGCCCCCTGCACGGTCAACTGGTGCGACATGTTGCTAGTCCAACGCTCTAACCACTAGGCTACCCTGCCACCCCATGCACGGTCAACTGGTGTGACATGTTGCTAGTCCAACGCTCTAACCACTAGGCTACCCTGCCGCCCCATGCACGGCCAACTGGTGTGACATGTTGCTAGTCCAACGCTCTAACCACTAGGCTACCCTGCCGCCCCATGCACGGCCAACTGGTGTGACATGTTGCTAGTCCAACGCTCTAACCACTAGGCTACCCTGCCGCCCCATGCACGGCCAACTGGTGTGACATGTTGCTAGTCCAACGCTCTAACCACTAGGCTACCCTGCCGCCCCATGCACGGTCAACTGGTGTGACATGTTACTAGTCTAACCACTAGGTTTCTGCAAGTGCAGTTGCAAAAACCATAAAGCGCTAATGTAACACTATAACTTTAGACCGTCCCCTCGCCCATCCCCGGGCGCGAACCCGGGACCCTCTGCACACATCAACAACAGTCACCCACGAAGTATCGTTACCCATTGCTCCACAAAAGCCGCAGCCCTTGCAGAGCAAGGGGAACTACTACTTCAAGGTCTCAGAGCAAGTGACGTCACCGATTGAAATGCTATTTAGCGCGCACCACCGCTAACTAAGCTTGCCATTTCACATCCATTACACTATGATGAAACTGGCTCTCATCAGGACCGCCACAGGAAAGGAAGACCCAGAGCTACCTCTGCTGCAGAGGATAAGCTCATTAGAGATACCATTCTCAGAAATTGCAGCCCAAATAAATGCTTCACAAAGTTCAAGTAACAGTTCAAGTAACAGACACATCTCAACATCAACTGTTCAGAGGAGACTGTGTGAATCAGGCCTTCATGGTCGAATTGCTGCAAGGAAACCTCTACTAAAGGACACCAGTAATAAGAAAAGGCATGCTTGGGCCAAGAAACATGAGCAATGGACATTAGACCGGTGGACTGATGCGTCCAAATTTGAGATTTTTGGTTCCAGACCCCTTGTCTTTGTGAGACGCAGAGTATGTAAGCGGATCGTCTCTGCATGTGTGGTTCCCACCATGAAGCATGGAGGCGGAGGTGCTATGTTGTGGGGGTGCTTTGCTGTGGAGTCATTTGTTTAACAATGAACCGTAATCCCAATTTATAATATTACTACCCTGCATGAATCTGCAGATAGCTAACATTAGGATATAACTAGCAATGCAAATGGCTCTGAGATAGGTCAGTGATTTATTTAGAATTCAAGGCACACTTAACCAGCATGTCTACCACACCATTCTGCAGTGATATTTCATCCCATCTGGTTTGCACTTAGTGGGACTATCATTTGTTTTTCAACAGGACAATGACCCAACACACCTCCAGGCTGTGTAAGGGCTATTTGACCAAGGAGAATGATGGAGTGCTGCATCAGATGACCTTGCTTCCACAATCCGCTGCAGTATCTTCTTTTGTCTACACCCATCCAGCATTGTTCACACCCTCTTAAGCCTTAGCCCCACCTTATCCAGCATCGTTCAAACCCTCTTAAGCCTTAGCACCACCCATCCAGCATCATTCTCACCCTCTTAAGCCTTAGCCCCACCCATTCAGCATCGTTCACACCATCTTAAGCCTTAGCCCCACCCATCTCTTTAAGGATTCACATGTGAGGCCATATGTTAAATAACCAAAGACTTCAAGACTAGAGGTTGGTTTATACTACGGGTGTGTTTATATATTTAATCTGAGGTGTGCTCAGGGTGTGGTCAGTGCGTTGTCAGATTGTCCGTTGGTAAATTCAGAGCATTTCACTCTCAGCTTTCACAGCAGCCAAGCACCCAAGCTAACTGGCTAACGTTGGCTAGCTTGCTAGGTACTTCCAGACACAAATGAGAGAACAGCTCACTCTGATAATTTTACTCACCCTGGCAGAGCTGGTTAAGCTGTTTTTATGTTATCCAGAGAGTTGGTGACTGAACTTTTATAGTGGAGTCATTTGTTTAACAATGAACCGTAATCCCAATTTATAATATTACTACCCTGCATGAATCTGCAGATAGCTAACATTAGGATATAACTAGCAATGCAAATGGCTCTGAGATAGGAATAATATTACAACATAGATCACACACAGCTAGTGAGGCAGCCAGCTAACGTTAGCTAACAGTGCACTTTAACTTGGAATGAAAATGACTTTCTGACAAAATTAGAAACATGTAATATTGTAAAATCTATCTCGCTATATCTTACCTTTTTACATGGATGGACACTTCTCCCTCTCTGTCACAGATGTCATATTTGCCCTTGGTTTTGAAGATATAATCCACAGACAGGTGTTTCATACAATAGCATTCTGTGTGTTCTCTTTTCGACTCCATCTGCATAATTGCAATCAAACGCCAGCATTTTCTCCTTACCTATCATACTCTAATTCCACTGATTAAAAAAACTCGGTCCTCCAGAAAGTGGAGATGGTAGACCATTCCAGACTCATCTCTCGGCATGTCCAGCCCACTCATTATCTCAGCCAATCATGACTAGAGGGAAGGTTGCTGACTTTTTTTTTTTTAACTAACTAGTCTCTTAATTTAACAATTGTATTCCTATTTACAGATGGCACACAAATTTGTTATCAAGGCAGATGAAAGTTTGCATGTTCCAGAAGGCATTTCTGTCTCAGGATATTGAATAAGTTCATATCCGACCATAGGAAATGTCCATGACATTCATTCCCATTCATTCCTATTTGTCTAAAAGGCAGAAAGAGAATGTCAAGATATAAGAACAAAACTCCAAATATACTATGTAAATGGTCTCTATTCTCTAAAACAGATTTTCCAAAGGTGATGTTTGTTTTTTTAGTAGCTTTGTTTCACTGACAAAAATGTAATTAAAGTATTTATTTTTTCCCACCTTTATTTAACTAGGCAAGTCAGTTAAGAACAAATTGTTGTATGGCATTGAAGCTCGTCTGGAGGTTAGTTAACACAGTGTCCAAAGAAGGGCCAGATGTATACAGAAAGGTGTCGTCTGCATAGAGGTGGATCAGAGAATCACCCGCAGCAAGAGTGACATCATTGTTATACACAGAGAAAAGAGTCGGCCCGAGAATTGAACCCTGTGGTACCCCCATAGAGATTGCCAGAGGTCCGGGCAACAGGCCCTCCGATTTGACACACTGAACTCTGTCTGAGAAAGTAGTTGGTGATCCAGGCGAGGCAGTCATTTGAGAAACCAAGACTGTAGAGTCTGCCGATAGGAATGTGGTGATTTGACAGAGTCGAAGGCCCAGACCAGGTCAATAAAGACGGCTGCACAGTATTGTATTATAATCGATGGCAGTTACAATATCATTTAGTACCTTGAGCGTGGCTGAGGTGCACCCGTGACCATCTACTGTTCAACGAAATAACAACACAATGTCAAATACATGTAGCCTAGTCAAATAATTTACATCCAATCACATTAACTGTTACTCTCTCGCAGATGAAACCTTCAGTCTTGGCAGACATTTAGAAAGAAAACATGCCAATCTGAAAAATAAGCTAAGGGTGTTTTTTGAGCGAGAGTTAAGATGATTTTCGAGTAGTAAGACATATTAAAGCAACAGATACCAATAATAAGAGGGCTAGAAGCATCTTATATGGTGAGTTACCGAGTGGCTAGGACAGGCAAGCCCCATACTATTGTGGATGACTTAATTCTTCCTGCTGCTGTGGATATGGCTGGGACAATGCTGGGGGAAAAGGGCCAAAAAACTATATAGACAATGCCTTCAAACAACACTGTTTCACAACGCATCAGTGACATTGCAGGAGATGTTTTGAAACAATTACTGCTTCGCATACAAGCCAGTGAATTCTATGCATTACAGCTGGATAAGTCAACAGATGTGGTGGGCCTGGCACAGCTCCTGGTATATGTCCGTTACGTTTATGGGGGGTCAATTAAGGAAGACATCCTCTTTTGCAAACCACTGGAAACGAGGACATTAGGAGAATATATTTTTAAAGTACGGGACAACTTTGTGACATGAAATGGACTTCGGTGGTCAATATGTGTTGGTATCTGTACTGATGGTGCAACAGCCATGACAGGTGGAGTTTAACGTGCAGTTTCTCCCGACGCCACTTGGGGACGCTGCAGCATCCACTGAGAGGCTCTTGCTGCCAAGGGAATGCCTGACCACTTTAAAGACATTTTGGACACTACAGTGAAAATGGTTAACTTTGTTAAAGCAAGGCCCCTGAACTCTCGTGTATTTTCTGCACTATGCAATGATATGGGCAGTGACCACGTAACGCTTACCAACACGTAATGCTTTTACAACATACAGAAGGTTGCACTCATTATCAAGAGGCAAGGTATTGACATGTTGTTTTTTTTAAATTGAGAGACGAGCTTCAAGTTCTCTTTACTAACCATAATTTTCACTTGTCTGACCGCTTGCATGATGACGAGTTTCTCACACGACTGGCCTATCTGGTTGATGTTTTTCCTATGATTACAGGGACTCTCCCATATTGTGCGGGACAAAATTGAGTCTATGACAAAGAAGTTGGAGATCTTTGCTGTCTGCATTAACAATTAGGGATAGCCCCCTTATTTTCAACTTTTGTCTAAAATGACATGCCAAATCTAACTGCCTCCTCAGGCCCTGATGTGCAAAAAAACCCAAAAAAAAACAAAGTTAGAGGAAAGTTAGGAAATGAGAAAATGTGAATAATCTGATAGAAGAAGAAAATACAAAGAAAAAAACTATATTTTTTTCTAAAACCGTCTTTGAAAGTCCCAGTTGTAGTCATCACTGTTTGTAATTCCACAAAGGAAAAGGCATCTACATTTTGGCTGTCTAGCTAGCTTTGTTTGACCCCGATTTGTGCTTATTTGACAAAGATCAATCAAATGAAGACCGGCCTCGTCATCGTGCAATGAAGACGTAGCTCTCTGACCAAATGTGATGTCCTATAGGATATACTACACCCCTAATGATATAGTGAAGTCTGGTTACGTTCTAGGATCTCTGAGGAATAAATACGAATGTGATTTGACTGGTTTAAACAACGTTTAGGGTTAGATTTTCACAGACTCCCTTCTTTGCAAATTGAACGTGTGGAAATACAAAATCGATCGTGCATGCTATACCTTTTTAGGATATGTATTTATATCCACAGTAAAACGAGTCCTATATCGATATAACCCGAAAGGCCGCTCAGCAAGCAAGAAGCCACTGCTCCAAAACTGCCATAAAAAAGCCAGACTAAGGTTTGCAACTGCACATGGGGACAAATATCATACTTTTTGGAGAATTGTCCTCTGGTCTGATGAAACAAAAATAGAACTGTTTGGCCATAATGACCATTGTTATGTTTGGAGGAAAAAGGGGGATGCCTGCAAGCCGAAGAAAAAGCCGAAGAACACCATCCCAACCGTGAAGCACAGGGGTGGCAGAATCATCTTGTGGGGGTGCTTTGCTGCAGGAGGGACTGGTGCACTTCACAAAATAGATGGCGTTATGAAGAAAGAAAATGATGTGGATATATTGAAGCAACATCTCAAGATATCAGTTAAAGCTTGGTCGCAAATGGGTCTTCCAAATGGACAATGACCCCAAGAATACTTCCAAAGTTGTGGCAAAATGGCTTAAGGACAACAAAGTCAGGGTATTGGAGTGGCATCACAAAGCTCTGACCTCAACCCTATAGAACATTTGTGGGCAGAACTGAAAAAGCGTGTGCGAGCAAGGAGGCCTGCAAACCTGACTCAGTTACACCAGCTCTGTAAGAAGGAATGGGCCAAAATTCACCCAACTTATTGTGGGAAGCTTGTGGAAGGCTACTCAAACATTTGCCGCAAGTTGAACAATTTAAAGGCAATGCTACCAAATACGAATTGAGTGTATGTAAACGTGTGACCCAATGGGAATATGATGAAAGAAATAAAAGCTTAAATAAATCATTCTATCTACTATTATTCTGACATTTCACATTCTTAAAATAAAGTGGTTATCCTAACTGACCTAAGACATGGAATTTTTACTCGGATTGAATGTCAGGAATTTTGAAAAACTAAGTTTAAATGTATTAGGTATATGTAAACTTCCGACTTCAACTGGAATTATTCAGACCCTTTGCTATGAAACTCTAAAATGAGCTCAGGTGCATCCTGTTTCCATTGATCATCCTTGAGATGTTTCTGCAACTTGATTGGAGTATATCTGTGGTAAATTCAATTGATTGGACATGATTTGGAAAGGCACACAGCTGTCTATATAAGGTCCCACAGTTGACAGTGCATGTCAGAGCAAAAACTAAGCCATGAGGTTGAAGGAATTGTCCATCGAGCTCTGAGACAGGATTGTGTCGAGGCACAGATCTGAGGAAGGGTACAAAAACATTTGTGCAGTATTGAAGGTCCTCAAGAACACAGTGGCTGCCATCATTCTTAAATGGAAGACGTTTGGAACCACCAAGACTTTTCCAAGAGCTGGCCACCCTGACAAACTCAGCAATCGGGGGGGATGACCA
Organism: Oncorhynchus tshawytscha; assembly: GCF_018296145.1. NCBI lineage: Eukaryota > Metazoa > Chordata > Actinopteri > Salmoniformes > Salmonidae > Oncorhynchus > Oncorhynchus tshawytscha. The sequence goes on along the minus strand of NC_056458.1, from coordinate 51,439,823 downwards.
AGAACCCGATGGTCACACTGAAAGACCTCCATAGTTCCTCTGTGGGGATGGGAGAACATTCCAGAAGGACAACTATCTCTGCAGCATTCCATCAATCAGGCCTTTATGGCCAGACAGAAGCCACTCCTCAGTAAAGACACATTACAGCCCACTTGGAGTTTGCCAAAAGGCACCAAAAGGACACTCAGACCATGTTAAACAAGTTTATCTGAGCAAAGTACGGAGAGATCCTTGATGAAACCCTGCTCCAGAGAGCTCAGGACCTCAGACTGGGGTGAAGGGTCACCTTCCAACAGGACAACGACCCTAAGCACACAGCCATGTCAACGCAGGAGTGGCTTCAGGACAAGTCTCTGAATGTCCTTGAGTGGCCCAGCCAGAGCCCGGACGTGAACCCAAACTAATATCTCTGGAGAGACCTGAAAATAGCTGTGCAGCGACGTTCCCCATTAAACCTGACAGAGCTTGAGAGGATCTGCATAGAAGAATGGGAGAAACTCCCCAAATACAGGTGTACCAAGCTTGTAGCGTCAGAAGACTTGAGGCTGTAATCTCTGTCAAAAGGTACTTCAATAAAGTACTGAGTAAAAGGTCTGAATACTTATTTAAATGTGATATTTTCAGTTTAAAAAAAAAAAAATTTGCAAAAAGAAAATCTAAAAAACAATTATATATTTTTAACCATTTTAGAATAAGGCCGTAATGTAACAACATGTGGAAAATGTCCAGGGGTCTGAATATTTCTGAATGCATAGTACATTGGTCAGCATTTGACCATCAGAAGAAGACGGGTGATCAATGGGTGGAGACTGCGCTAGAGTCAGAGGCACCTCCCCATATCAATTTAACTGAATTCAATGTCCTGTCTGCTCAGTGAGAATCCATCGAGAATGGATAGCCATGGAGGTAATCTAATCTGAAAGCCATGTTTCAGAAAAGCAGAGAATATTGCAATTAAGAGAGTCCGTTGATATCAATGCCGCGATCAGTGGTCTTTCCTCTTATTATAAAGAGACTGTACATTGGGTAATAGAATGGAAGGTGGACAGTTTTTCCTTCACCTTAAACTCCCTCTCCTGCCTCTTTTCATTGCAATTTCTTCTTAGATAGACTGAAAATAATGTAGCCATCCTCTGTGGTTCAATGAGGAGTAGTAATGTAGCCATCCTCTGGTTCAATGTGGAGTAGTAATGTAGTCATCCTCTGGTTCAATGTGGAGTAGTAATGTACCCATCATCTGTGGTTCAATGAGGAGTAGTAATATACCCATCCTCTGGTTCAATGTGGAATAGTAATGTAGCCATCCTCTGTGGTTCAATGTGGAGTAGTAATGTAGCCGCCATCTGATTTAGGTGCAATCTTACTGGCAGCAATATCCTTGCCCGTGAAGTCCTTTTTGTGCAAAGCAATGACGACGACACGTGTTTCCTTGCAGGTAACTATGGCTGACAGAGGAAGAACAATGATTCCAAGCACCACCCTCCTTTTGAAGCTTCCTGTCTGTTATTCGAACTCAATCAGCATGACTGAGTGATCTCTAGCCTTGTCCTCGTCAACACTCAGACCTGTGTTAACGAGAGAATCACTGACATGATGTCAGCTGGTCCTTTTGTGGCAGGGCTGAAATGCAGTGGAAATGTTTTTTGCAATTCATCTGATCACTCTTCATAACATTCTGGGGTATATGCAAATGTCCATCATACAAACTGAGGCAGCAGACTTTGTGAAAATTCATATTTGTGTCATTCTCAAAACTTTTGGCCACAACTGTACTTTACAACTCTTTAAAGCTATCTCAAAATGTAACATAAGAGGCTGCAGTTAAGGCACTACATACAGGAATACATAATTAGAATAAGAGGATGGACATGAGAGAGGAGATACTGTAGGAGAGATACTGTAGGAGAGATACTGTAGGAAGAAGATGAGAGAAGAGATACTGTAGGAGAGATGCAGGAAGGAGATGAGAGAGGAGATACCGTAGGAGAGATGCAGGAAGGATTGCAGAGATGAGAGAGAGGTAGAGATACAGTGTGTCACCCCCCTTGGCATTTTTCATATTTTGTTGCTTTACAATCTGGAATTAAACTGAATTTTTAGGGGGTTTGTATCATTTGATTTACACAATATGCCTACCACTTTCAAGATGCAAAATATGTTTTATTTGTGACACAAGCAAGAAATAAAACCCCCCAAAAACAAAGCTTGAGCATAAATATTCACCTTTTGCAGCTGCAAGGTCTCTGTTAGTTTCATCTGACATTCTTCCATATGTTTGGGGAGTCTCCCACAGTACCTTCTTCCATATGTTTGGGGAGTCTCCCACAGTACCTTCTTCCATATGTTTGGGGAGTCTCCCACAGTACCTTCTTCCATATGTTTGGGGAGTCTCCCACAGTACCTTCTTCCATATGTTTGGGGAGTCTCCCACAGTACCTTCTTCCATATGTTTGGGGAGTCTCCCACAGTACCTTCTTCCATATGTTTGGGGAGTCTCCCACGTGCCTTTTGGTGAACACCAAACGAGCTTATCTTTTTCTTTAAGCAAGCTTTGCAGCTCGTAATACTGTTGGAGACTCTGGGGCCTTTCAGAACAGGTGCATATATACTGAGATCATGTGACAATTAGATTGCACACAGGTGGACTTTATTTAACTTCTTGCGTCGAGCAATCCGTTATCCGGGAGCGTAATCATAGCCTCAAGCTCATTACCATAACGCAACGTTAACTATTCATGAAAATCGCAAATGAAATGAAATAAATATATTGGCTCACAAGCTTAGCCTTTTGTTAACAACACTGTCATCTCAGATTTTCAAAATATGCTTTTCAACCATAGCTATACAAGCATGTGTGTAAGAGTATTGATAGCTAGCATAGCATTAAGCCTAGCATTCAGCAGGCAACATTTTCACAAAACAAGAAAAGCATTCAAATAAAATCATTTACCTTTGAAGAACTTCGGATGTTTTCAATGAGGAGACTCTCAGTTAGATGGCAAATGTTCAGTTTTTCCAAAAATATTATTTGTGTAGGAGAAATCGCTCCGTTTTGTTCATCACGTTTGGCTAAGAAAAAACCCCGAAAATTCAGTCATTACAACGCCAAACTTTTTTCCAAATTAACTCCATAATATCGACAGAAACATGGCAAACGTTATTTAGTATCAATCCTCAAGGTGTTTTTCACATATCTATTTGATGATAAATCATTCGTGGCAGTTTGGTTTCTCCTCTGAACCAAATGGAAAAATGCATGCAGCTGGAGATGACGCAATAATTTCGACGGAGGACACCAAGCGGGCACCTGGCAAATGTAGTCTCTTATGGTCAATCTTCCAATGACATGCCTACAAATACGTCACAATGCTGCAGACACCTTGGGGAAACGACAGAAAGTGTAGGGTCATTCCTGGCGCATTCACAGCCATATAAGGAGACATTGGAACACAGCGCCTTCAAAATCTGGGGCATTTCCTGTTTGAAATTTCATCTTGGTTTCGCCTGTAGCATCAGTTCTGTGGCACTCACAGATAATATCTTTGCAGTTTTGGAAACGTCAGAGTGTTTTCTTTCCAAAGCTCAATTATATGCATAGTCGTGCATCTTTTCGTGACAAAATATCTTGTTTAAAACGGGAACGTTTTTTTATCCAAAAATTAAAAGAGCGCCCCCTATATCGAAGAAGTTAACTAATTATGTGACTTCTGAAGGTAATTGGTTGCACCAGATCTTATTTAAGGGCTTTGTAGCAAAGGAGGTGAATACATTTTCATAATTTAAAAAATAAATAAATTTGAAACAAGTAATTTTTGTTCATTTCACTTCACCAATTTGGACTATTTTGTGTATGTCCAATACATGAAATCCAAATAAAAATCTATTTAAATGACAGGGTGTAATGCAACAAAATAGAAAAAACGCCAAGGGGGATGAATACAGGAAGAATAATCAGGTGAAGGAGGAGAACAGATGAGGATAAAAACAGGAACAATAATCAGGTGAAGGAGGAGAACAGATGAGGATAAATACAGGAAGAATAATCAGGTGAAGGAGGAGAACAGATGAGGATAAATACAGGAAGAATAATCAGGTGAAGGAGGAGAACAGATGAGGATAAAAACAGGAAGAATAATCAGGTGAAGGAGGAGAACAGATGAGAATACAGGAAGAATAGTTACTTTTCAGTTTTTGCCAGTAGACATTTCTAGAGGTGGTTAGCTACAAACACAATATTTCCTACAGACGGAGTATTACTGACTTAGAGAACATTGTGAGTTCTGAGGCATTGTCCTCAGTTCAGTAGAGGCTCCTTAGAGGAGGAAGGGGAGGACCATCCTCCTCAGTGATTTTCATAAAAATACAAAGAGTGAAACATTTAAAAGTGATCCTTTTTAGATAAAACTATACTAAATACTGCATATTCATGTCACCAAACAATTGATTAAAGCACACTGTTTTGCAGTGAAGGTCTACAGTAGCATCAACAGCACTCTGTAGGGTAGCACCATGGTGTGGCCAGAGCACAGCTAGCTTCCATCGCCCTCTGGGTACATTGACTTAAATACAAAACCTAGGAGTGTAAGGATTGACGCTGGTAGATGAGAAGCAAGTACAGGGAGTGAACATTTAATTAGCAATGGATATGGAACAGGACAGGACAACGTCTGGACATGAAAACATAACAACATTAATGCTGACACCGGGAACCAATGGAGGAGCAGACAGAAAGATATTAGGCAATCAACAAAGGGAAGGAGTCCAGGTTAGTCCAGTGAGCACTGATGCGTGTAATGATGGTGACAGGTGTGCGTAATGAAGGGCAGCCTGGAGCCCTCAAACGCCAGAGAGGGAGAACGGGAGCAGGCATGACAATACTCCCCCCTTTAGGGGCGCCACAAGGCGTCCCACCTGCGCGAGCCTGATCGGCCATCCGAGGCGTCATGGGCGCTGGACAAGCCAGCTGGGTATTAGAAGCTCGACGAGCTGACATGGGCGTGGGAGCCTGGCGAGTCGGCTGAGGCATGGCATGGGCTGGGAGCCTGCCGATCCAACTGGGGCAAGGAAACCTCTCGAGCCAGCTAAGGCGTGAAAGCCCAACGAGCCAGCCCTGGGCACCCCAGGTTCCATCGGCGGAGGCACCCGGACCCGCCGTCACCAACAAAACAAAAAACAAAAACCTCCCTGAGGCTTGGTATGGTGGTGCCAGCATTCTGTAAGGACCGAGAAGGACCGGTAGACGAGAAGCAAGTACAGGGAGTGAACATTTCATTACCAACGGACTTTGAACAGGACAGGACAGCATAGCAGATACTCTTATCCAGAGAGATTGTCCAGAGACATCAACATGGACAAATCATATAAATACATTTTCCCTGAACAAAGAGGATTTATCAGAAAAGTCCATTCAAACCATACCATGCTATACTATACAATTCATTAATATACAATACCGTCCTATACTATACAATGCATTAATATACTATACCGACCTATACTATACCATCCTACACTATACAATTCATGAATATACTATACCATCCTACACTATACCATACCATACTATACCATACCATACCATACTATATTATGCAATACTGTACCATACGGTATTATACTATACTATACCATACCATGCCATATTGTATTATATTATATCATAACATCCTATACTAAACCATACTTTAATATACTATACCATCCTATACCATACCAAATTGTATTATACTATACCATACCATCCAATACTATACCATCCTATACCATGGCATACTATAATATTTGACAATATACAATACGATAAGATACTATACTATACTACAATGGCATACTGTACTGTACTATGCTATGCTATACAAAGCGATATTGTATTATACTATACCGTACCATACTAAACCATACTATAGCATGCCATATTGTATTATGGTATACCATACCATCCTATACTAAACCATACTTTAATATACTATACCATCCTACACTATACTATACCATATTGTATTATGGTATACCATACCATCCTATACTAAACCATACTTTAATATACTATACCATCCTACACTATACTATACCATATTGTATTATGGTATACCATACCATCCTATACTAAACCATACTTTAATATACTATACCATCCTACACTATACTATACCATATTGTATTATGCTATGCCATACCATACCATCCTATACTATCCCATCCAATACTATAGCATACTATAATACTTGGTAATATACAAAACGATAAGATACTATACTTTACTATACTACAATGGCATACTGTACTGTACTATGCTATACTATACCATCATATATAGTGCCATACTATACTATGCCACCCTATACCATTCAATACTTTACTATACTATACCATAAAAATTATACTATGCTATATCATACTATACCATACCATGTTGTATTTATACTATACCGTACCATACTATACTATACTATACTATGCAATAACATACCAATGTGTACTATACCATAACATGCCAGCCTATAATATAACATGCAATAATATCTGGTACAACGCAATACGATACTATACTATACCATACCATAGTGTACTATAATATGCCATACCATCCTATACCATACTATAATATACCATGCTATACTATACAATACAATACTGTACTACACTATACCATACCATCATATACTATACTGTACTATACTGTATACTAGACCATACTATATCATATTGTACTATACCGTACCACCCTATACCATAATACACCATATTATACTATACCATACAATACCATGTTATACGTTACTAAACCATACCATACTATACCATTATATACCAGAGTGTACTGTAATATACTAGACTATACAATACCATATTGTCCTATACTATAACATACTATGTCGTACCATACTACACTATACCACATTATACCATACTATACCATACCACACTATACCATAGAATACTATACCATACTCAAACATACCATACTATACCATACTCAAACATACCATAATATACCATATTGTAACATACTATACCATACCATAGCATACTATACCATACTCAAACATACCATAATATACCATACTATACTAAACAATACCATATGTACTACACCATAAAATACCATACTATACCATAAAATAATATACCATACCATACACGTTCGTCATATACATAATGAGTGGACCAAGGCGCAGCATGAGTACAATTCCACATATTTATTACATTTTACCTTGAAAAAAACTAAGTATAAACAAAACGTGCAGTTCGTAGCGCACATAGGCACTAAACCAAAACAAAACAATATCCCACAAACACAGGTGGGAAAAGGACCACACTAAGTATGATCCCCAATTACACCATACTATACTATACCATGCCATACTTTAGCAACCCATTCTAAAGCATACAGTACTATACCATACAATAATATACCATACTACACTACACTATGATATGCTAAACTATACCATGCTATACTATATTATACTATGCCGTACTATACTATATCATAATGGTCTATACTATACCATTGTATACCATTCTATACCATACCCATGCCTTCCCAAACCATGCCAAACCATGCCAAATTATACCATACCTTCACATTCTATACCATACAACACTATACTATAACATACTACACCACAACATACTATACCATACTATACCATACAGTATGGCAGAGTATAGTATAGTATGGTATGGTATGTACCATACCATACCACACTAGTCTATACTTGTCACGTTCTGACCTTAGTTCTTTTATTATGTCTTTGTTTTAGTTTGGTCAGGGTGTGAGTTGGGTGGGTTGTCTATGTTCCTTTTTCTATGATTTGGGATTTCTGTGTTTGGCCTGGTATGGTTCTCAATCAGAGGCAGCTGTTTATCATTGTCCCTGATTGAGAACCATATTTAGGGAGCCTGGTTTCACTTTGAGTTGTAGGTGATTATTTTCTGTTCTGTGTTTGGTTTCACCGTTCAGGACTGTTCGTTTTGTCGTTTTATTGTTTTGTTCAGTATTTCTTATTAAAACAAGATGAACACTTACCACGCTGCACCTTGGTCCTCCTCTCTTTCTCCCAATGACAAGCGTTACAATACTATACCATTTTAACCCTATACCATACCACACCTTCCCAAACCATGCCAAACTATACCATACCATATCAATCAAATGTACACATCAGCTGATGTCACAAAGTACTGTACATAAACCCCAAACAGAAAGCAATACCATGCCATGCCTTACTGTACCAAAATATACCATATTATGCCATGCTATACCATAATATACCATACTATACCATGCCATACTATACCATAATATACCATAATATACCAAACTATACCATACCATAACATGTCATACTATACATTGCCATACTATACCATACTATACCATGCCATACTATACCATAATATACCATACTATACATTGCCATACTATACCATACTATACCATGCCATACTATACCATAATATACCATACTATACATTGCAATATGTTACCATGATATAGCATACTACACCATGCTTTATACAATACTATACCATGCCATACTATACCATAATATACCATACTATACATTGCCATACTATACCATACTATACCATGCCATACTATACCATAATATACCATACTATACATTGCAATATGTTACCATAATATACCATACTATACCATGCCATACTATACCATACTATACCATACTATACATTGCCATACTATACCATACTATACCATGCCATACTATACCATAATATACCATACTATACATTGCAATATGTTACCATGATATAGCATACTACACCATGCTTTATACAATACTATACCATGCAATACTATACCATGCTATACCATGCCATGCTATAACATAATATACCATGCCATACTATACCATTATATTCCATACTATACCACACTATACCATAATATACCATAATATAAGATAATATACCACAATATACCATACTATTCCATACTATTCCATATAGTCCTGTATGGGTCAGTTGGTAAAGCATGGTGCTGGCAATGCAGGGATTGTGGGTTTGATTCCCTTGGTGGGAAGAGTATGAACATATGTTCACTCACTAATGTAAGTCACTTTGGATACAATATCATACGATTATATAATATGCTGTACCATACTAAACTCAACCATACTATACCATGCCATACTTTACAATACGCACTATACCCTACTATACCCTGCTGTACCATACGATACCATACCACACTGTGAACTGCCATGCTTCCTCGGTGAACTGTCATTCTTCCACAGTGATCTGTCATGCTTCCACAGTGATCTGCCATGCTTCCACAGTGATCTGCCATGCTTCCACAGTGATCTGCCATGCTTCCACTGTGATCTGCCATGCTTCCTCAGTGATCTGCCATGCTTCCACAGTGATCTGCCATGCTTCCTCAGTGATCTGCCATGCTTCCACAGTGATCTGCCATGCTTCCACAGTGATCTGCCATGCTTCCTCGGTGATCTGCCATTCTTCCTCGGTGATCTACCATTCTTCCTTGGTGAACTGCCATGCTTCCTCAGTGATCTGCCATGCTTCCTCAGTGATCTGCCATGCTTCCTCAGTGATCTGCCATGCTTCCTCAGTGATCTGCCATGCTTCCTCAGTGATCTGCCATGCTTCCTCAGTGATCTTCCATGCTTCCTCGGTGATCTACCATTCTTCCTTGGTGAACTGCCATTCTTCCTTAGTGAACTGCCATGCTTCCTCAGTGATCTGCCATGCTTCCTCAGTGATCTGCCATGCTTCCACAGTGATCTGCCATGCTTCCTCAGTGATCTGCCATGCTTCCTCATTAAACTCCAAGTAAAATTGTATTTGTCTTGCTTCGTAAACAGGTATAGGCGAGCAGTGAAAGGCTTTCAGACCCTTCCCAACAATTCAGAGAGAAAAACTTGAAATAACGGAAAAATAATAACACTAGGAATAAATACACAATGAGTAAAGATAACTTAGCCATATACACAGAGTACCAGTACTGAGTCCATGTGCAGGGATACAAGGTAGTTGAGGTAGATATGTACATATACTGTAGGTAGGGATAAAGTGACTAGCCAACAGTATAGATAATGAACAGTAGCAGTAGTATACTGTAAGTAGGGGTAAAGGATAGATAATAGACAGTAACAGCAGTATACTGTAGGTAGGGGTAAAGGATAGATAATAGACAGTAACAGCAGTATACTGTAGGTAGCGGTAAAGGATAGATAATAGACAGTAACAGTAGTATACTGTAGGTAGGGGTAAAGGATAGATAATAGACAGTAACAGCAGTATACTGTAGGTAGGGGTAAAGGATAGATAATAGACAGTAACAGCAGTATACTGTAGGTAGGGGTAAAGGATAGATAATAGACAGTAACAGCAGTATACTGTAGGTAGGGGTAAAGGATAGATAATAAACAGTAACAGCAGTATACTGTAGGTAGGGGTAAAGGATAGATAATAGACAGTAACAGCAGTATACTGTAGGTAGGGGTAAAGGGGTAAAGGATAGATAATAGACAGTAACAGCAGTATACTGTAGGTAGGGGTAAAGGATAGATAATAGACAGTAGCAGTAGTATACTGTAGGTAGGGGTAAAGGATAGACAGTAACAGCAGTATACTGTAGGTAGGGGTAAAGGATAGATAATAGACAGTAACAGCAGTATACTGTAGGTAGGGGTAAAGGATAGATAATAGACAGTAACAGCAGTATACTGTAGGTAGGGGTAAAGGATAGATAATATACAGTAACAGCAGTATACTGTAGGTAGGGGTAAAGGATAGATAATAGACAGTAACAGCAGTATACTGTAGGTAGGGGTAAAGGATAGACAGTAACAGCAGTATACTGTAGGTAGGGGTAAAGGATAGATAATAGACAGTAACAGCAGTATACTGTTGGTAGGGGTAAAGGACAGATAATAGACAGTAACAGCAGTATACTGTAGGTAGGGGTAAAGGATAGATAATAGACAGTAACAGCAGTATACTGTAGGTAGGGGTAAAGGATAGATAATAGACAGTAACAGCAGTATACTGTAGGTAGGGTTAAAGGATAGATAATAGACAGTAACAGCAGTATACTGTAGGTAGGGGTAAAGGATAGATAATAGACAGTAACAGCAGTATACTGTAGGTAGGGGTAAAGGATAGATAATAGACAGTAACAGCAGTATACTGTAGGTAGGGGTAAAGGACAGATAATAGACAGTAACAGCAGTATACTGTAGGTAGGGTTAAAGGATAGATAATAGACAGTAACAGCAGTATACTGTAGGTAGGGGTAAAGGATAGATAATAGACAGTAACAGTAGTATACTGTAGGTAAAGGATAGATAATAGACAGTAACAGCAGTATACTGTAGGTAGGGGTAAAGGGTAGATAATAGACAGTAACAGCAGTATACTGTAGGTAGGGGTAAAGGACAGATAATAGACAGTAACAGCAGTATACTGTAGGTAGGGGTAAAGGATAGATAATAGACAGTAACAGCAGTATACTGTAGGCAGGGGTAAAGGATAGATAATAGACAGTAACAGCAGTATACTGTAGGTAGGGGTAAAGGATAGATAATAGACAGTAACAGCAGTATACTGTAGGTAGGGGTAAAGGATAGATAATAGACACTAACAGCAGTATACTGTAGGTAGGGGTAAAGGATAGATAATAGACGGTACCAGCAGTATACTGTAGGTAGGGGTAAAGGATAGATAATAGACAGTAACAGGATGTGATGAGTCAAGTCGTTGGTGCAAAAAGGGTCAATGCAGAGAATCCGGGTAGCTATTGGTTAATTATAACTATTTAACAATCTTGTGGCTTGGAGGTAGAAGCTGTTCAGGGTCCTGTTGGTTCTAGACTTGGTACATCGGTACCGCTTGCCGTGTGGTAGCAGAAAGAACAGTCTATGACTAGGGTGGCGGGAGTCTTTGACCATTTGTAGGGGCTTCCTCTGACACCGCCTGGTATAGAGGTCCTGGATGGCAGGGAGCTTGGCCACAGTGATGTACTGGGCAGTGCGCACTACCCTCTTTAGCATCTTGTGGTCGGATGCCAAGGCGTTGCCTCACCAAGCGGTGGGGCAGCAAGTCAAGATGCTCTCAATGATGCAGCTATATCACTTTTTGAGGATCTGAGGACCAACGCCAAATATTTTCAGCCTCCTAAAAGGGAAATCCTTGTTGTTGTTGTCTCTTCACGACTGTGTTGGTGTGTGTGGACCATGATAATTCCTTACTGATGTGTACAACGAGGAACTTGAAGCTCTCGACCTGCTCCACTACAGCCCCGTCGATGTGGACGATTGGGGCGTGTTCGGCCCTCTGTTTCCTGTAGTCCACGATCAGCTCTTTGTTGTTTTTTTTCCTGGCACTGAAAAGGTCTCTGAACTCCTCCCTATAGGCAATCTCATTGTTGTCGGTGATCAGGAATACCACCTTTGTGTCGTCAGTAACCTTAATGATGCTGTAGTTGTGGGTGAACAGATAATACAGAAGGGGACAAGCATGCACCCCTGAGGTGCCACCGTGTTGAGGGTCAGATATTTTGTCTAGCAGATCATTCAGTTGGTATGTTGTCAAGGAGGGTGGTCAAGTGTGTTGAGTACCACCCGGTATGGGGACAGGGACAGTGGAGGAAGCTAAACTGACGTCTTTCACTTGCACAGACACACTCGCTCTCTGAGTAGTCACTCACAGCTTCCAGAGCTGTCCAGTTCTACATCTGCCAGACCATTTTCTACTAGTTAGGATTTCCATCTACCCTGCCAAAATCCATTTGGGCTATGAGAGATTTTCTCCCACTCTCCACTTTATTTATTTCTCTCCCGCTCTCTCTTTCTCTCTCCTCTCTTTCTCTCTCCTCTCTTTCTCTCTCTCTCAACCCACATCCTCCTGAAAAGCAGAGTACTCTCTCGCTCATTGTCCCTCAGTTTCACTCTCCAACATTCACTCTCTCTCCCTCTCTCCTCTCACCCTCACCCCCTCTCTCTCTCCCTCTTTCTCTCTCTCTCTCTCTTCCACTTTCTCACTCTCCCCAACCCCCTTCAAAGCAAAATTCATCCTCTCTTTTTCTCTCATCTATTTCATCGTCAAGTTGTTTTTTAGTGGGCCTCATCATTTAGTATTGAGCTGCAAAAACACTGTTCTTTGTGTTCTGACGTTTTGCCATAGACTTCCTAAAAGAGGCAGCTCGTGTGTGTGTGTGTGTGTGTGTGTGTGTGTGTGTGTGTGTGTGTGTGTGTGTGTGGCCGCCTTCACTTGCTAAGTGTTCATAACCGCTCTGCCAAAGTGGTGCTAAAAGGCTGAAGGCTCTCTACAACATAACTACAAATGCAGAGTTATCAGCAGAGATACAATGTAAAACAGTAGCCAGTAGGTTACCTTTTACTGTAAAACAGCACAGAAGCCATCTCTGGATAGTACATTACTATAATTTTCACAGTAACTTTCCACCATCTTCCTGTATTTTACTGTAATATCACAGAACTATACAGTACAATGCTGTAACGAAGCACTCAATTTGATGGGCTTGTGTCTGTTATATTGTCTGTCTTGAATGGTGTGCCCCAAGGCTCTGTACTTGGTCCTCTCTTATTCACTATTTATATAAATGATTTAGACAAAAATTTCCAAAATGCACAACGTCATTTTTATGCTGATGATACTGTTATTTACTGTTGTGCCTCGTCTCTTACAAAAGCTTTCCAGAACATGCAAACTGCTTTTTATACTGTTCAACATACCTTGTGTCAATTGAAGCTTATCCTCAATACTGACAACTCAAATCAAATCAAATCAAATTCAAATCAAATTTTATTTGTCACATACACATGGTTAGCAGCTGTTAATGCGAGTGTAGCGAAATGCTTGTGCTTCTAGTTCCGACAATGCATTAATAACCAACAAGTAATCTAACTAACAATTCCAAAACTACTGTCTTATACACAGTGTAAGGGGATAAAGAATATGTACATAAGGATATATGAATGAGTGATGGTACAGAGCAGCATAGGCAAGATACAGTAGCTGATATCGAGTACAGTATATACATATGAGATGAGTATGTAAACAAAGTGGCATAGTTAAAGTGGCTAGTGATACATGTATTACATAAGGATGCAGTCGATGATATAGAGTACAGTATATATGTATGCATATGAGATGAATAATGTAGGGTATGTAAACATTATATAAGGTAGCATTGTTTAAAGTGGCTAGTGATATATTTACATCATTTCCCATCAATTCCCATTATTAAAGTGGCTGGAGTTGAGTCAGTGTCAGTGTGTTGGCAGCAGCCACTCAATGTTAGTGGTGGCTGTTTAACAGTCTGATGGCCTTGAGATAGAAGCTGTTTTTCAGTCTCTTGGTCCCAGCTTTGATGCACCTGTACTGACCTCGCCTTCTGGATGATAGTGGGGTGAACAGGCAGTGGCTCGGGTGGTTGTTGTCCTTGATGATCTTTATGGCCTTCCTGTAACATCGGGTGGTGTAGGTGTCCTGGAGGGCAGGTAGTTTGCCCCCGGTGATGCGTTGTGCAGACCTCACTACCCTCTGGAGAGCCTTACGGTTGAGGGCGGAGCAGTTGCCGTACCAGGCGGTGATACAGCCCGCCAGGATGCTCTCGATTGTGCATCTGTAGAAGTTTGTGAGTGCTTTTGGTGACAAGCCAAATTTATTCAGCCTCCTGAGGTTGAAGAGGCGCTGCTGCGCCTTCTTCACGATGCTGTCTGTGTGAGTGGACCAATTCAGTTTGTCTGTGATGTGTATGCCGAGGAACTTAAAACTTGCTACCCTCTCCACTACTGTTCCATCGATGTGGATAGGGTGGTGTTCCCTCTGCTGTTTCCTGAAGCCCACAATCCACACTAAACTAATGGTGTTTTCTAATGCAAGAAATAGACCTCTGAACCTTTCACCTATATAACCTGTCAGGGTGTCACGTAGACTAGGCCAGAAGGCTCTACTGGAAAACCTAACCTCTATCACGTAGAGTAGGCCAGAAGGCTCTACTGGAAAACCTAACCTCTATCACGTAGAGTAGGCCAGAAGGCAATACTGGAAAACCTAACCTCTATCAAAATTTTTAAAAAGATGGCAGAGCCGCAAAAGTTCTTCTGTACCAGCTACTTTGTCTCCTGTTTCGCCCACTCACACATCAGGAGGTTAAGCGTGAGGCCTGCATCATGGATCTTCCCCAGGACTCTGCTAAGATGCTGTATGTGCTCCTCCCAGGAGTGGCTGTAGATCATCATGTTGTCCAAGTAAGCAGCACAGTAATCGTCACAGTCCTGGAGGACCTTGTCCATCAGCCTCTGGAAAGTTGCAGGGGCCCCATGAAGGCCAAACGGCATGACCTTGAACTAGAACAGTCCCATTGGCGTCCGGAACGCAGTGTAGGCCTTGGATTGTTCATCCAGGGTCACCTGCCAGTACCCTTTGCAGAGATCCAATGTGGTGATGTAATGAGCTCTACCTGTTCTCTCCAGTAAGTCGTCAACGCGGGGCATGGGGTAGGCATCAAACTGGGAGATGGCATTCACCTTACGGAAGTCCATGCAGACGCACAAAGACCCATCCTTCTTTGGGACAATGACAATAGGGCTGCTCCATTCACTTGAAGATGGCTCGACAACATCCATCTCTATCATGGTGGGGACCTCTTCTTCCTTGAGGGCTACCACCAGCCACACCAGCCACTCAGGCACACGGTAAGGATGATGGCGGACAGGCTACTGGCCAGACTTCAAACTAATGACGTGTTCTAGGACTTTGGTTCCTCCTGGTCTCTGACTGAAGAGGTCCAGATCCTTGCCAAACAGCTGCTTCAGCTCATCTTGCTTGTTTTCTTCCAGGTGAGCCAGTATGACCTCTGCTCGTCCTTTCCATGCCTCTGTGACCCCATCTGACTCATCCTCTTCTTCTACTCTGCGGACCAGAAATGACTTTCCCTTGGATAGTTCCTCTTTCTCCTTGAGGTTCACATGATAGGTTTGCTTCTTCTTACCCTTGTCCGGGTGCAGCACCTCGTAAGTCACCGGGTCCATCTTCCTCCCGATTAGGTACGGCCCTTTCCACTTCGCAAGGAGCTTGCTGGTAGACGAGGGAAGGAGGAGCAGGACTTTCTGTCCTGGCTCAAACTCTCTGTGGCGAGCGTGCTGGTCAAACCCTCTCTTCTGAGCCTTCTGGGCTTGCTGAAGTTTTGCCCTAGCTTCCTCTCGGTACCGCTCCAACCTGTCTCGCATCGGGAGGACGTACTGGACAATCCCCTGTCCTGAGGTAGCTATTGGTGAACCTTCCCAGCACATCTTCAGCAGGTCCAGTGGTCCCTGCACTGGCCACCCATAGAGGAGTTTGAATGGCGAGAAACCTGTAGATGCCTGAGGCACCTCCCTGTAAGCAAAAAGCAGAAAGGGTAACCACTTATCCCAGTCTTTACCAGTGTCAGCCACAAACTTCCTCAGCATGTTCTTGAGTGTTTGATTGAATCTCTCTACGAGCCCATCCATTTGGGGATGGTAGGGAGTGGTCCTCAAGCCTTTAATACCCAGCTGTTGCTGGAGTTGAAACATCGGTCGTGAGGTGAAGTTTGTCCCTTGGTCCGTCAGGATTTAATCTGGGATTCCTACACGAGAGAAGAGCTGAACAAGAGCACTGATTATTTTTGGAGTGGTTATGGAATGGAGTAGGAAGGCTTCTGGGAACCGGGTGGCATAGTCACAGATCACCAATATATACTTGTAACCTGCGCTACTCTTCTCCAAGGGTCCAACAATGTCCGTTGCAATTCTCTTGAATCTGGTAGAGATAACTGGCAGTGAACATAGAGGAGCCCGGTCAGACCTACGGACAGCACTGGTTTTCTGGCACGTGGGGCATGATTTGCAGTAGGTTTGTACATCAATATACATGGAGGGCCAAAAGAAATGGGAGCCTAAGATAGGTCTTATGTTGCCCTAGATGACCTGCCCATGGAACTGTATGTGCAAGGTTGACAACAAGTGGTCTACAGGTAGATGGCACCACCAACTTCCTGCTATCTGCCTCTGACCCAAGGTGGTTGTCTACCTTGTAAATCCCCCCGCATGAAGATTTACTGACCCTATCTAAGGCCTTGTCAAACAAACATTTCAAGGTTGCGTCAGACCTCTGCAGTGTAGCAACATTTTGCAGAACATCCCAGACACATCAGTAACAGGTACAGGGGTTCCCACATACTTCTCAAGACGCCGCTGGTGACGTGACTTTCTGGGCCCTTTGGTTCAGAACTATCTGTCAGACTATCACACAAGTCAGGCAGAGTTTATAAACCAGCTTTGGCCTGGGCATGAGTGACAACTGAACATGACACCTGAACATCAGACTGGCAAACTGACTGCTCATATAGCTGTCCCCCCACACTTCCCAACAGATCAGAGAGTACAGGCACATCCCTCCCCAAAATCATCTCAAAAGGTAGCTTCTCCATTACCCCAACTTTGAGGTATTTCTGACCCTGAATCTCAACTGTGAGCTCAGCTGTGGGCTGCTGTGACTGGTCACCATGAACACATTGGATCAGTGTCTGATGACCGTAATCAATATAATTAACTGGTACATAACCTTTTCTGATCAACGACAGGGAACTGCCAGTGTCAATCATTGCAGTGAGACTTTTACCATTCACTTTTACAGGTGCCAAGCCTGACCCTTCCCCTCTCTGTCTATTCTGAACCCTTCCCCCTCTCTGGGTACCATTCACTTTAACAGGTACCAAGCCTGACCCTTCCCCTCTCTGTCTATTCTGAACCCTTCCCCCTCTCTGGGTACCATTCACTTTAACAGGTACCAAGCCTGACCCTTCCCCTCTCTGTCTATTCTGAACCCTTCCCCCTCTCTGGGTACCATTCACTTTAACAGGTACCAAGCCTGACCCTTCCCCTCTCTGTCTATTCTGAACCCTTCCCCCTCTCTGGGTACCATTCACTTTAACAGGTACCAAGCCTGACCCTTCCCCTCTCTGTCTATTCTGAACCCTTCCCCCTCTCTGGGTACCATTCACTTTAACAGGCACCAAGCCTGACCCTTCCCGAGTCTGTCTATTCTGAACACCATCCCCGTCTCTGGGTACATAACAGTAACCTGAGAGCTTGGATTTATGTAGGGGACACATTGAAGCTTTGTGCCCCTGCTCCCGGCAGTACAAATAGGTCAGACCCCTACCATCAGAGCGAACTGCATGATCCCTTAACTCCCTCCTCCCAGACACATAACCCCCAGAGTTACCTCCACCATCTCTGGCGTCGCTGATGTCCCTTGTGTCTCGGAGACTACTTGGAGCGGGTGCTGCAGGTCGGGGTGGGCCCCCTTTACGTGCATTAAGGTACTGCAGTGCAAGCTTGGCTGCCATAAGCCCGTCCTTGGGCTCGTGCTCTCGTACCCTAGGTTTGAATGTTGTGTGGTAGAACTTGTAGAAGTTGCTCGAGGATGATGACCTCACCGATTTCGTCCTGTGTCTTCTCCTCCGGTCGAACCCATCATCGGTAGAGACCCTTCAGGCGGTAGTACGTCTCTGTCGGCGACTCACCCGATGGTGTCGATGCAGCTCTGAAGCGTTGACGGTTCTCTGGGGAGAACTTCACCAGCAGCGCCTCCTTCAAGCCCTTGTAGATGTCTAACTTCACCAGCAGCGCTTCCTTCAAGCCCTTGTAGATGTCTAACTTCACCAGCAGCGCCTCCTTCAAGCCCTTGTAGATGTCTAACTTCACCAGCAGCGCCTCCTTCAAGCCCTTGTAGATGTCTCACCAGCAACCTCCTTCAAGCCCTTGTAGATGTCTAACTTCACCAGCAGCGCCTCCTTCAAGCCCTTGTAGATGTCTAACTTCACCAGCAGCGCCTCCTTCAAGCCCTTGGAGATGTCTAACTTCACCAGCAGCGCCTCCTTCAAGCCCTTGTAGATGTTGGACAGCCCCTCCTCCATTGCTGTGTAAGCCTCTAAGGCATTGCCCGTGAGCAATGGGACAAGCCTGCAAGCCCACTCTACCTTCGGCCACTGCCACGTCTTGGCCATGCACTCAAATCTCAGCAGGTAGTTTTCAATGTCCTCCCCCTGCTGGTATGAGGGCATCTTTGGCTCCTTCCTCAGGAATGCTGGAAGATGGACGTTAACTTCTTGCGTCGAGCAATCCGGGAGCGTAATTATAGCCTCAAGCTCATTACCATAACGCAACGTTAACTATTCATGAAAATCGCAAATGAAATGAAAGAAATATATTCACTCACAAGCTTAGCCTTTTGTTAACAACACTGTCATCTCAGATTTTCACAATATGCTTTTCAACCATAGCTACACAAGCATTTGTGTAAGAGTATTGATAGCTAGCATAGCATTAAGCCTAGCATTCAGCAGGCAACATTTTTACAAAAACAAGAAAAGCATTCAAATAAAATCATTTACCTTTGAAGAACATCGGATGTTTTCAATGAGGAGACTCTCAGTTAGATAGCAAATGTTCCTTTTTTCCAAAAAGATTATTTGTGTAGGAGAAATCGCTTCATTTTGTTCATCACGTTTGGCTAAGAAAAAAATCTGAAAATGCAGTCTACAACGCCAAACTTTTTACCAAATTAACTCCATAATATCGACAGAAACATGGCAAACGTTGTTTAGAATCAATCCTCAAGGTGTTTTTCACATATCTATTCGATGATAAATCATTCGTGGCAGCTGTGTTTCTCCTCGAAGCAAACGAAAAATACACGCAGCTGGAGATTACGCAATAATTGCGACGGAGGACACCAAGCGGCCACCTGGTAGATGTAGTCTCTTATGGTCAATCTTCCAATGATTTGCCTACAAATACGTCACAATGCTGTCGACACCTTGAAAAAGGTGATTGAAAAAGAGATTTTAATCTCAATGAGCCCTTCCTGGTTAAATAAAGGTTAAATAAATAAAATAAATAAAATGTGCCTAAATTAGCCTAATTAGCCTAATATACTGTAAATGCTACTGTAATTGTAACATTGGTATTTTACAGTATTTTAATATAATTACACGGGACATGTGTGTCGTGTCTTTGGCATCATTAAAATTGAAGACTGTTATTTTATCAAATCAATTCCCTGTAATTATTATTAAGTGATTAAACTAATCATGTAATTAACTAAGAAGTCGGGGCACCAAGGAAAATCTTCAGATTATAAAGTTATCATTTTCCAAATATAACTCTTCAGATATTTTAATATCTGATCAATTAGTCTTCTTATTAATTGTCATGACGTCGGCCTGTTGGTGAGGTTTATGACACCCATAAATACATTTCCCCCTTTCCTGTCTTCTCTACAGAGTGACTCTTGGAAAGCCCTTTGTTAACATAGAGAGTCTGGTAACATCAAAAGGGTGGTGAACAGAACCATATTTCGGTACTCCGACCAGTTGAAAATATGCGTTGGTACTTAATGAATATGACATCAAATGTATTTTTTTTTTTTTATTTCACCTTTATTTAACCAGGTAGGCTAGTTGAGAACAAGTTCTCATTTGCAACTGCGACCTGGCCAAGATAAAGCATAGCAGTGTGAACAGACAACACAGAGTTACACATGGAGTAAACCATTAACAAGTCAATAACACAGTAGAAAAAAAGAGAGTCTATATACATTGTGTGCAAACGGTATGAGGAGGTAGGCGAATAATTACAATTTTGCAGATTAACACTGGAGTGATAAATGATCAGATGGTCATGTACAGGTAGAGATATTGGTGTGCAAAAGAGCAGAAAAGTAAATAAATAAAAACAGTATGGGGATGAGGTAGGTAAAAATGGATGGGCTATTTACCGATAGACTATGTACAGATGCAGCGATCGGTTAGCTGCTCAGATAGCAGATGTTTGAAGTTGGTGAGGGAGATAAAAGTCTCCAACATCAGCAATTTTTGCAATTCGTTCCAGTCACAGGCAGCAGAGAACTGGAACGAAAGGCGGCCAAATGAGGTGTTGGCTTTAGGGATGATCAGTGAGATACACCTGCTGGAGCACGTGCTACGGGTGGGTGTTGCCATCGTGACCAGTGAACTGAGATAAGGCGAAGCTTTACCTAGCATGGACTTGTAGATGACCTGGAGCCAGTGGGTCTGGCGACGAATATGTAGCGAGGGCCAGCCGACTAGAGCATACAGGTTGCAGTGGTGGGTGGTATAAGGTGCTTTAGTGACAAAACGGATGGCACTGTGATAAACTGCATCCAGTTTGCTGAGTAGAGTCGGGGGGCTAGGGTCAGTTTGTTATATCTGGAGTACTTCTGGAGTACTTCTCCTGTCCTATTCAGTGTCCTGTGTGAATCTAAGTGTGCGTTCTCTAATTCTCTCCTTCTCTCTTTCTTTCTCTCTCTCGGAGGACCTGAGCCCTAGGACCATGCCCCAGGACTACCTGACATGATGACTCCTTGCTGTCCCCAGTCCACCTGACTGTGCTGCTGCTCCAGTTTCAACTGTTCTGCCTTATTATTATTCGACCATGCTGGTCATTTATGAACATTTGAACATCTTGGCCATGTTCTGTTATAGTCTCCACCCGGCACAGCCAGAAGAGGACTGGCCACCCCACATAGCCTGGTTCCTCTCTAGGTTTCTTCCTAGGTTTTGGCCTTTCTAGGGAGTTTTTCCTAGCCACCGTGCTTCTACACCTGCATTGCTTGCTGTTTGGGGTTTTAGGCTGGGTTTCTGTACAGCACTTTGAGATATCAGCTGATGTACGAAGGGCTATATAAATAAATTTTATTTTATTTTATTTGATAGAGTGTTGGAAGCTATTTTGTAGATGACATCGCCGAAGTCGAGGATCGGTAGGATAGTTTTACTAGGGTAAGTTTGGCGGCGTGAGTGAAGGAGGCTTTGTTGCGGAATAGAAAGCCGACTCTAGATTTGATTTTCGATTGGAGATGTTTTATATGAGTCTGGAAGGAGAGTTTACAGTCTAGCCAGACACCTAGGTACTTATAGATGTCCACATATTCAAGGTTGGAACCATCCAGGGTGGTGATGCTAGTCAGTACTGTCTTTTATCGATGGCGGTTATGATATCGTTTAGTACCTTGAGTGTGGCCCATAGAGACTGCATGCCCCCGATTTGACTGAACTCTGTCTGCAAAGTAGTTGGTCGGCACGGCAGTCACCAGAGTTGCACAGCGGAGAAGAGCTGCACAGTACTGTCTTTTATCGTGGGATTCGAGATGGTCAGTGACCTGTTTGTTGACTTGTGCTGTTTTTGACTTGGAAGACCTTAGATAGGCAGGGCAGGATGGATATAGGTCTGTAACAGTTTGGGTCCAGGGTGTCTCCCCCTTTGAAGAGGGGGATGACTGCGGCAGCTTTCAATCCTTGGGGATCTCAGACGATATGAAAGAGAGGTTGAACAGGCTGGTAATAGGGGTTGCGACAATGGCGGCGAATAGTTTCAGAAATAGAGGGTCCAGATTGTCAAGCCCAGCTGATTTGTACGGGTCCAGGTTTTGCAGCTCTTTCAGAACATCTGCTATCTGGATTTGGGTAAAGGAGAACCTGGAGAGGCTTGGACGAGTAGCTAGAAAGTTAGCCTTTGGGGGACGTCGCGATGGGGTGAGTCTGTTTATGCCTCTTCATGCGGTGACATCGATAGACCGGTCGTGGGTCCGGATATTGTAGCCCAGGAGTATGCTTCGGTGGTAGCACAGGAGCTCTGGCCAGGCTAGCTTCAAGCTAAGTGGATGGAAACGCTAGCCAGGAGTAATCATCCGGGGTTGCGGTTAGCTAGTTAGCTAGTTGTGAAGATCCAGCTGAAAATGTTCCGTTTGCGGTGGGAATCCGGGGAGAAAAATAATAGGTCCATTATGCTCTAGTTAGAGTCGTGTTGTTCGAACTGGCGAGAGCTTTCCGAGCTAAAGGTTAGCTGATGAACGGTTAGCTGATGACAGTTAGCAATGGTTTGCTGACTGATAGCTGGTAGTTAGCTGGCTAGCTTCAGTTGAGGGGTTCCGGATCCGAAGTAAATATAAATATTTTAGAAAAAAAAGCAGATCCACTCTACATTGGGTGAGGCGGGTTGCAGGAGAGTATTTAGATGTTGAGGTTTAGCAAAATGTTTTAAAAGATATGCGAAGAAAAATATGTAAAAAAAAGATATATACAAGGGACACGACACGACAAGACATCTGGCTGCTACGCCATCTTTGATTAATTAGTTGTTTTCTGAGACATTATTACTGATAGGATGACAATAAACTGTTTCTTGGAGAGTCTACACATTATAGTTATCAGATTCAAATGGAATTGTTGTGCAATTTAAACGTTTATATATTAAAATATTTGTAGCTTCTAAATGAGAGAATTGGTTTTCATAAGTGAACTAGGCTCAACTCAGTGGCCCCGCTCAAGTTAACAGGTTAAAAGGGCTAACATCAAACTACAGAACTAAGCCAACTTCAGCGTGAGCTCAAAGTATGGTAACTTGGTATGAACTTTTAACTCTTATTCACTAAAGAAGTGATACCTCCTAGTCATTGAGTTAGTAGCAGCAGCTGTAAACGTGGGCTAGGAAAGGACGGACAAAGTATTCTGAACTACCAAATGACGACAGCACTAAAAAGTATCTGTCTACCAGACATTCTTCAGAGGACAGGGAGATCTCAGTTGGGCAACACGGCCTTCCATCTACGACCAACCTATTGAAGCGCGGCTCAAAATAAATATTTCTTGCATTTTCCTTTTCCAAATGGGTGGTTATTTAGAATGCATAAGATTCTGTATTTATGATAGCATAACTGCATTGGGCCCGATAGAGATCCAAACCTTTTGTTCCTCAGTCTTCCCGCGCTTTCATTTCACCCAACCCCCTTTCTTTGTGTAACCAGCCGTCATATCTGTTCCTTCCACTAGGGACGTTTTCTTTTATGACGTATTTAGTAATCAATGTATGACTCATTCTGTGTGATTAGTTAGGTATTTAGTAAATAAATAATAAAACCAAATGTTATATTGCTGATTCAACTTGGATACTTCAGAGTAACATTCAGAAATGTTCTCATAGAATAGATGTTTTGGCGGTTGTTGGACTTCGCATCCCAGGTTGACAAAATTTCTAGCTGCAGACTAGTAATTAGTATCTAAGATTTGCTCTTATTCGATAGGGATCGATAGTCTCAGAGTTTAAACATTTCCAGCCATGTAGCCAATGCTCCATGTGGTATGGTTAGGAATTCAATAACTATTCACAACCACAGCTCACACTGTGGGTTTGCTTAGTCTGAACTCAAAGCTGTGCCACCTCAGTTTACACCGAGGTACGTGTGGGTCTGAAGAGGATTTCCTCAGGAGGGGTTTTTATTCGTAATAGAAAGGGCAGTTCTATGATGCCGGATCATGTCTGTCTGTCCTCACGGGGGCCAATGAGTTAGTTCAACTTTAAAGGGAATACAATTCTCTCACATTAAAGGTTTAACATCACATTCCATCATTTCCCAAATAGTTTCATCTTTACTCATTCATTTTATACAAGACTTAGATGCAAACCCCATAATTGAGAAATGTACATATTGAGAGATATAGTTATGTGAGTTCCCTGTCCTCTCTGAGGTCACCAAATGAAACACACGACCACAACTAGGGGAGATTTATAATACACATTACCGCTACTAGGGGGGATTTATAATACACATTACCGCTACTAGGGGGGATTTATAAAACACATAACCACAACTAGGGGGGATTTATAATACACATTACCACTACTAGGGGGGATTTATAATACACATTACCACTACTAGGGGGATTTATAATACACATTACCACAACTAGGGGGATTTATAATACACATTACCACAACTAGGGGGATTTATAATACACATTACCACTACTAGGGGGATTTATAATACACATTACCACTACTAGGGGGATTTATAATACACATTACCACAACTAGGGGGTTTATAATACACATCACCACTACCAGGGGGATTTATAATACACATTACCACAATGAGGGGATATATAGAAGACACATTACCACTACTAGGGGGGGTTTATAATACACATTACCACTACTAGGGGGGATTTATAATACACATTACCACTACTAGGGTGGATTTATACAGTGTCAAGAATAATTTCTGCATAAATCCGTCATTAAATTGGATCTGAAATGCATCTAGGTCACAACAATAGACAACGTTTGCTTACACGAATAACACAAAAAAGATACGTTTTCATGTTGAACACACCGTGTAAACATTCACTGTACAAGTACGTGAAACCTTGGATAAAATAACTGGTTGACCCTCCTTTAGCAGCAGTAACCTCAACCAAACTTTTTCTGTAGTTGCGGATCAGACCTGCACAATGGTCAGGAGGAATTTTGGACCATTCCTCTTTACAAAATGGTTTCAGTTCAGCAATATTCTTGGAATGTCTGGTGTGAATTGTTCTCTTGAGGTCATGCCACAGCATCTCAATCGGATTGAGGTCAGGACTCTGAATGGGCCACTCCAGAAGGCATATTTTCGTCTGTTAAAGTAATTCTGTTGTTGATTTACTTCTGTGTTTTGGGTCGTTGTCCTGTTGCATCACCCAACTTCTGTTGAGCTTCAATTGGCGGACAGATAGCATAACATTCTCCAGCAAAATGTCTTGATAAACTTGGGAATTCATTTTTCCGTTGATGATAGCAAGCTGTCCAGGCCCTGAGGCAGCCAAGCAGCCCCAAACCATGATGCTTCCTCCACCATACTTTACAGTTGGGATGAGGTTTTGATCTTGGTGTGCTGTGCCTTCTTTACTCCACACATAGTGTTGTGTGTTCCTTCCAAACAACTCAACTGTAGTTTAATCTGTCCACATAATATTTTGCCAGTAGCACTGTGGAACATCCAGATGCACTTTTGCAAACTTCAGATGTGCAGCAAAGTTTTTGGGGGACTGCAGTGGCTTCTTCCGTGGTGTCCTCCTATGACCACCATTCTTGTTTAGTGTTTAACATATTGTAGACTTGTCAACAGAGATGTTAGCATGTTCCAGAGATTTCTGTAAGTCTTTAGCTGACACTCTAGGATGTTTCTTAACCTCATTGAGCATTCTGCCCTGTGCTCTTGCAGTCATCTTTGCAGGACGGACACTCCTAGGGAGAGTAGCAACAGTGCTGAACTTTCTCAATTTATAGACAATTTGTCTTACTGTGGACTGATGAACATCAAGGCTTTTAGAGATACTTTTGTAACCCAACTTTATGCAAGTCAACAATTCTTAAACTTAGGTCTTCTGAGATCTATTTTGTTCGAGGCATGGTTCACATCAGGCAATACTTCTTGTGAAAAGCAAAGAAGAATTTTGTGGGTGTTTTTTTATAGGGCAAGGCAGCTCTAACCGACATCTCCAATCTCGTCTCATTGACTCCAGGATAGCTGACTCCTAATTCCAAAAGGGTGTAGACAGAGAAGGTGTGTGTAACAGGGTTGGTTAGGTTTCCACTTGCCTGTAAAGAAAGGTGTGTTTAATGATTAAAGCATTCTTATTTGTTGGTTCAATTCCGATGACAATAAGGTGTGTTGTGATTGGCCCACTTGATGATAGGTGGAGATCCGAATGTCAGGTCTTCCCAGTATGAAAATGTGATGCAAGGGGTAGGTCACATTCTGAATACTGTTTTCTATTTTCTATTTTACAATGTGTACAAGTTTGCTGTACATTGCTGATTTATACATGTGTGGG
This sequence comes from Oncorhynchus tshawytscha, assembly GCF_018296145.1. Lineage (NCBI taxonomy): Eukaryota > Metazoa > Chordata > Actinopteri > Salmoniformes > Salmonidae > Oncorhynchus > Oncorhynchus tshawytscha. Next base: position 51,413,101 of record NC_056458.1, on the reverse strand, counting down.
TATATGGTACCTGTTAGGGATTGAGGGGATTTCTGGGATGTGCTTTGGCATATGATTGCTGTAAATAAGTGTGTTAGCTAGCATACACCGATGTAATAGTCACATAAGTCCACTGCTAACACAGTTGTCTTCATGATACAGATTTTGACCAATGACACCCATCAACGTCATTAAGCTCTGCACAACTAACGTGCTGTTTCCTGTTTAACTACACAACTAACGTGCTGTTTCCTGTTTAACTACACAACTAACGTGCTGTTTCCTGTTTAACTACACAACTTACGTGCTGTTTCCTGTTTAACTACACAACTAACGTGCTGTTTCCTGTTTAACTACACAACTAACGTGCTGTTTCCTGTTTAACTACACAACTTACGTGCTGTTTCCTGTTTAACTACACAACTTACGTGCTGTTTCCTGTTTAACTACACAACTTACGTGCTGTTTCCTGTTTAACTCCACAACTAACGTGCTGTTTCCTGTTTAACTACACATCTAACGTGCTGTTTCCTGTTTAACTACACAACTAACGTGCTGTTTCCTGTTTAACTACACATCTAACGTGCTGTTTCCTGTTTAACTACACATCTAACGTGCTGTTTCCTGTTTAACTACACAACTTACGTGCTGTTTCCTGTTTAACTACACAACTAACGTGCTGTTTCCTGTTTAACTACACATCTAACGTGCTGTTTCCTGTTTAACTACACATCTAACGTGCTGTTTCCTGTTTAACTACACGTATTTACACATGTTATATTTTGTGTTGTATTTTTGTATTTTGTTAAATACAAAAATGTGTTATTTGAACAAAACACAATGCAGGGAGAGTACGATTAACATCTGTTCCACGTGTTTGTATCTTCCGAAAGTTGATTGCCTTTGATTTGGAACCGGAATGCGCACCTCGAAGTCCGTTCAAAACAAAAGTGAAGTCATTATGCACGTGTAGTAATTACTAGGACTCTGTGTTTTCCAATGCAAAAGGCCTTCCAAAATGAAACAAATTGTTAGAAAATGCAAACTTTTATTTTATATAAATTAGATGTATGATTCTGGACAATGCTGATAACTGTTCCGTTCAGAAAGGCGCTCCTCCTGTCCTGCTTCGTCCGACCAGTAGCCGGCAGTTTAAGATAATTGAATCCGCCCAGATTGCCTGTCAATTGCTGTTCAGGATTTAAACGCCCCACAAACTCTGCTCGGCTAGAGGGCTCCCGCGGCTCGGTGAATAGAAAACCCCCGATTCCTCTTTTAACCTCCCCGAAACACACACAAACAACACACACAAACACACACACACACACACACACACACACACACACACACACACACACACACACACACACACACACACACACACACACACACAGTGCTCAACTACGGACGGCCCTGATTGGTTAACCAATCCTATCAGTCACCATTGTGTGGGCGGGACTGACACACGCGCCTCCGGAGCTCAAGAGCAGCACTTTACCGATTCTGTGCGTGAGAGCAAAGTGAGGAAGAGAGGAATACGGCAGCATCTCTTCTTCTTACCGGAGGAACCACAACGAATCATTATCACAGCTATAGTGCTACGGAGCAGTTACATCTAATCTTCGCGCTACCCAATTCCCGGTACATCTTCTAGGCCACCCAAGGGGACTAAACCGAATAAAGGGAGGAGAACGTTAGGGAAGCCTTATTACCGATCTATACGCACGAGGAGCCCATATATATTTACGGATCTCACAGCAACACGAGGACTGACGAGGCCACCCCCACCTGGATAACAAACCGCTTAACGTAGAACGGAGAGCTTTCGGTAACGCTAGTAAATAGAGCGAGAAGACAGGATGATTCTCAAGCATCACTTGGTCCTGACACTGTGCGCAGTCTACGGGATCCTGCTAAAAGGTAAACCTGCTGGTTTAAACTTTTACATGGAATGGATTTTGGTGTTTGTGTGCATAGCAAATTTGCAATCAGAATTTTACAACCGCAGTGTGTCATTTCAAATCTTCTTAGAAGTGATATGTGACCATTACAAATCGTGTTAAACTAACACTTATTTCAAAGTGTTGATGAACAAACAAGGCAGGAGTGTTGCATCCCAAACACCGCGGGTGTTGCAAATTCTGACTTAAATTAAGTCTTTATTAGAGCTGTCACACTTTCTCTAGTCTTCGGGAATGAACACCTGTTGTGTTAGAGGGTGTTGTTTTAACACCGTATGGTGTAACGCCTTATATGCATATTTATTTCCTAGGGTGCCTTTCAGGTGAATTTGAGAAGTACCAGTACCACCCACGACTGTGTTTTCTAGCAACAGAGACATCATTGTTGCATTCAATGGTTGTCAGTCCTGTAGCCTACACCAAGCAAGTTCCTTACAAATATAAAAATATGAAATATTTAAATGTTTTTGTGTATTACTTTTTTTTGACAATGTCATACTTCAACAACCTAGTTTTTAACGCCAACACAGTGGTCTGAAACTCCTGGTTTGCAGGCCACATCGGCCTGTTACGCCGGCTTGCAAAGAGTTCTATAAATCATACTGGAATCCAGCCACAGTTCGAATAGCAAACAATTCAAAACTTTTAAATCCCCGGCAATTATTGCCATGGTAACTAACAGGTGAAATTAATCAATTATTACCATGGTAACTAACAGGTGAAATTAATCAATTATTGCCATGGTAACTAACAGGTGAAATTAATCAATTATTGCCATGGTAACTAACAACAGGTGAAATTAATCAATTATTGCCATGGTAACTAACAACAGGTGAAATTAATCAATTATTGCCATGGTAACTAACAACAGGTGAAATTAATCAATTATTGCCATGGTAACTAACAACAGGTGAAATTAATCAATTATTGCCATGGTAACTAACAACAGGTGAAATTAATCAATTATTGCCATGGTAACTAACAACAGGTGAAATTAATCAATTATTGCCATGGTAACTAACAACAGGTGAAATTAATCAATTATTGCCATGGTAACTAACAACAGGTGAAATTAATCAATTATTGCCATGGTAAGGAACATTGATAAATTAGATTGGAATAAACATCTCAACAACAGGTGAAATTAATCCAACCACATACAATTTGGATTAGTTTTGAAAAATGTATGTTATTTATATCTGTGTAGTATAAGATCAATTAATCAGTGGATGTGCATACAGAAACAGGTGAATTAATGAATGAATGTTATTTTTGTGTCAAATCGACAATTGGCAACCCATCCCTTATGGGATGAATTGACACATAAACAAACATTACAATAATTCACTGCTAATGAAATTACAATTCTTCTTTGTCTGTTCTCTGCATTGCACATCGCTGAAAGAGTGAACAAATACATAATAATAAGGTTATCCAAACAATATTGATATCCCTAGAGCAGTAAAATAACATGCATATATACACACATACATACATACATACATACATACATACATACATACATACATACATACATACATACATACATACATACATACATACATGCTGTATATATACACATACATACACTCTGTACATACATACATACATACATACATACATACATACTGCTGTATATATACACATACATACATACATACACTCTGTACATACATACATACATACATGCTGTATATATACACATACATACACTCTGTACATACATACATACATACATACATACATACATACATACATACATACATACATACATACATACATACATACATACATACTACATACATACATATATACATACATACATACATACATACATACATGCTGTATATATACACATACATACATACTGCTGTATGTACAGTGAGGCAAAAGTATTTAGTCAGGCACCAATTGTGCAAGTTATCCCACTTAAAAAGATGAGGCCTGTAATTTATCATAGGTACACTTCAACTATGACAGACAAAATGAGGAAAAAAAATCCAGAAAATCACATTGTAGGATTTTTTATGAATTTATTTGCCAATTATGGTGGAAAATAAGTATTTGGTCACCTACAAACAAGCAAGATTTCTGGCTCTCACAGACCTGTAACTTCTTCTTTAAGAGGCTCCTCTGTCCTCCACTCGTTACCTGTATTAATGGCACCTGTTTGAACTTGTTATCAATATAAAAGACACCTGTCCAGGTGGTCTGTCTCCTCATGGCTACATAATACCAGGGTATTGTCACGCGGGACTAGGTGTGTGTGCAGGAATCAGACGCAGAGAGAGAGTAACGGAGTAAAGTGCTTTACTATTGCACACCCAATACAATACAGGGCGCAGGACACTATACCAGACAACCAAAAACCACAGGGTGTCCAGTACAGAAAATAAAATACACCACGACTTAATATGTACACACGTAACATAAAGACAATCCCGCACAAAACAAGGGCGGGTCAAACTACTACATATAGGGAAGCTAATTAAACCAAAATACACACAGGTGAAACTAATAAGACAAAACCAACAGACAAACGAAAAGGTATCGGTAGCAGCTAGTAGGACGGCGACGACCGCCGAACACCGCCCGAACAGGCAGGGGAGCCAACTTCGGCGGAAGTCGTGACAGGTATATCTGGTGGTCTGTCTCCTCATGGCTACATAATACCAGGGTATATCTGGTGGTCTGTCTCCCGCCCTGTCACCCACCAGGGTCCCAGATATACGTGCTAATGCATTGGAATGAACGTAATTTAATGTGCATAATTTTTGGGATGATTTGGGTGCCTATGGGACCTGTTGTGCACGCTTGCTTTGGTTGTGTTCAATGGAGAAATGAACGCTTGCTTTGGTTGTGTTCAATGGAGAAATGAACGCTTGCTTTGGTTGTGTTCAATGGAGAAATGAACGCTTTCTTTGGTTGTGTTCAATGGAGAAATGAACGCTTTCTTTGGTTGTGTTCAATGGAGAAATGAACGCTTTCTTTGGTTGTGTTCAATGGAGAAATGAACGCTTTGCTTTGGTTGCGTTCAAAGGAGAAATGAACGCTTGCTTTGGTTGTGTTCAAAGGAGAAATGAACGCTTGCTTTGGTTGTGTTCAATGGAGAAATGAACGCTTTCTTTGGTTGTGTTCAATGGAGAAATGAACGCTTTCTTTGGTTGTGTTCAATGGAGAAATGAACGCTTGCTTTGGTTGTTTTCAATGGAGAAATGAACGCTTTCTTTGGTTGTGTTCAATGGAGAAATGAACGCTTGCTTTGGTTGTGTTCAATGGAGAAATGAACGCTTGCTTTGGTTGTGTTCAATGGAGAAATGAACGCTTGCTTTGGTTGTGTTCAATGGAGAAATGAACGCTTGCTTTGGTTGTGTTCAATGGAGAAATGAACGCTTGCTTTGGTTGTGTTCAATGGAGAAATGAACGCTTGCTTTGGTTGTGTTCAATGGAGAAATGAACGCTTGCTTTGGTTGTGTTCAATGGAGAAATGAACGCTTGCTTTGGTTGTGTTCAATGGAGAAATGAACGCTTGCTTTGGTTGTGTTCAATGGAGAAATGAACGCTTTCTTTGGTTGTGTTCAATGGAGAAATGAACGCTTAACAGTTCAGAACGCACAAAACACACCTCACAAAGAGGCTTAACATCTTCCCTGGTGAGCAGGTTGTTGTTGCAGCAGCAACAACAACAACATCTCAAACATTTTTTCCATTATTGGTTCATTACGAATCGTCTGAAAACAAATGGAGGAAACTGCATAGTAGGCTATATAAAGAAACCTGTTTTCTTCTAATGAGGACAGTCATTCAGATAAGGACTTCACTGTAAAGCATCTCAGGCTTTAGCCTATAGCCATGCTTGTATGTTTTGTAGTGCTACAGAATGCGCAGCAGGACTTTGGGCTTTTTATAGGCTTGGTGAATGTTTAGCACCGTTATTCAGTGCCCAAATAGATGGTTTAACAGGAGAGTGGACAGAGAGTGGACAGAGCGTGGACAGAAGTTCTATCATAGAATGAGAACATTATTAGAACGGGATAGAACATGGATAGAATGGGATAGAACATGGATAGAACAGGGATAGAACAGGGATAGAACATGGATAGAATGGGATAGAACATGGATAGAGAACATGGATAGAACATGGATAGAATGGGATAGAAGAGGGATAGAATGGTATAGAACATGGATAGAACATGGATAGAAGAGGGATAGAATGGTATAGAACATGGATAGAACATGGATAGAAGAGGGATAGAACATGGCTAGAACATGGATAGAACATGGATAGAACGTGAATAGAACATGGATAGAACAGGGATAGAACAGGGATAGAACATGGATAGAACATGGATAGAAGATGGATAGAAGATGGATAGAACATGGATAGAAGAGGGATAGAACATGGATAGAACATGGATAGAACATGGATAGAACAGGGATAGAACATGGATAGAACATGGATAGAACATGGATAGAACATGGATAGAAGAGGGATAGAACATGGATAGAACATGGATAGAACATGGATAGAACAGGGATAGAACATGGATAGAACATGGATAGAAGATGGATAGAACATGGATAGAACGGGATAGAACATGGATAGAACATGGATAGAACATGGATAGAACATGGATAGAACATGGATAGAAGATGGATAGAACATGGATAGAACGGGATAGAACATGGATAGAACATGGATAGAACATGGATAGAACATGGATAGAACATGGATAGAATGGGATAGAAGATGGATAGAACATGGATAGAATGGGATAGAAGATGGATAGAACATGGATAGAACATGGATAGAACATGGATAGAACATGGATAGAACATGGATAGAACATGGATAGAATGGGATAGAAGATGGATAGAAGATGGATAGAACATGGATAGAAGATGGATAGAAGATGGTTAGAAGAGGATAGAACATGGATAGAACATGGATAGAACGGGATAGAACATGGATAGAAGAGGGATAGAACATGGATAGAACATGGATAGAAGATGGATAGAAGATGGATAGAACATGGATAGAAGAGGATAGAACATGGATAGAAGATGGATAGAACATGGATAGAACATGGATAGAAGAGGGATAGAACATGGATAGAATGGGATAGAACATGGATAGAATGGGATAGAAGATGGATAGAACATGGATAGAACATGGATAGAACATGGATAGAAGATGGATAGAAGATGGATAGAACATGGATAGAAGAGGATAGAACATGGATAGAACATGGATAGAAGATGGATAGAACATGGATAGAAGATGGATAGAACATGGATAGAACATGGATAGAACATGGATAGAACATGGATAGAACATGGATAGAAGATGGATAGAACATGGATAGAAGAGGGATAGAACATGGATAGAACATGGGATAGAACATGGATAGAATGGGATAGAACATGGATAGAACATGGATAGAACATGGATAGAAGATGGATAGAACATGGATAGAATGGGATAGAACATGGATAGAATGGGATAGAACATGGATAGAACATGGATAGAATGGATAGAACATGGATAGAATGGGATAGAACATGGATAGAGCATGGATAGAACATGGATAGAACATGGATAGAAGATGGATAGAACATGGATATAATGGGATAGAACATGGATAGAACATGGATAGAAGAGGGATAGAACATGGATAGAACATGGATAGAACATGGATAGAAGAGGGATAGAACAGGGATAGAAGAGGGATAGAACATGGATAGAACATGGATATAATGGATAGAAGATGGATAGAACGTGGATAGGAGATGGATAGAATGGGATAGAAGATGGATAGAAGATGGATAGAAGATGGATAGAAGATGGATAGAAGATGGATAGAAGATGGATAGAATGGTATAGAAGATGGATAGAACATGGATAGAACATGGATAGAAGATGGATAGAACATGGATAGAAGATGGATAGAAGATGGATAGAAGATGGATAGAAGATGGATAGAACATGGATAGAAGATGGATAGAAGATGGATAGAAGATGGATAGAACGGGATAGAAGATGGATAGAACATGGATAGAACATGGATAGAACATGGATAGAAGATGGATAGAAGATGGATAGAAGATGGATAGAAGATGGATAGAACGGGATAGAAGATGGATAGAACATGGATAGAACATGGATAGAAGATGGATAGAAGATGGATAGAACATGGATAGAACATGGATAGAACATGGATAGAACATGGATAGAATGGGATAGAACATGGATAGAACGGTTTAGAAGATGTATAGAACATGGATAGAAGAGGGATAGAACATGGATAGAACATGGATAGAAGAGGGATAGAACATGGATAGAACGTGAATAGAACATGGATAGAACATGGATAGAACATGGATAGAAGAGGGATAGAAGAGGGATAGAAGAGGGATAGAACATGGATAGAAGAGGGATAGAACAGGGATAGAACAGGGATAGAACATGGATAGAACAGGGATAGAAGAGGGATAGAACATTGATAGAACATGGATAGAATGGGACAGAACATGGATAGAACATGGATAGCACATGGATAGAATGGGACAGAACATGGATAGAATGGGACAGAACATGGATAGAACATGGATAGAACATGGATAGAACATGGATAGAACATGAATAGAACATGGATAGAACATGGATAGAACAGGGATAGAACAGGGATAGAACATGGATAGAAGAGGGATAGAACATTGATAGAATGGATATAACATGGATAGAACATGGATAGAACATGGATAGAACATGGATAGAACATGGATACAAGAGGGATAGAACATGGATTAGAACATGGATAGAACATGGATAGAACATGGATAGAATGGGATAGAAGATGGATAGAACATGGATAGAACGGGATAGAACATGGATAGAACATGGATAGAACATGGATAGAACGGGATAGAACATGGATAGAACATGGATAGAACATGGATAGAATGGATAGAACATGGATAGAACATGGATAGAACGGGATAGAACATGGATAGAACATGGATAGAACATGGATAGAACATGGATAGAACATGGATAGAACATGGATAGAACATGGATAGAACATGGATAGAACATGGATAGAACGGGATAGAACATGGATAGAACATGGATAGAACATGGATAGAACATGGATAGAACATGGATAGAACGGGATAGAACATGGATAGAAGAGGATAGAACATGGATAGAAGATGGATAGAAGATGGTTAGAAGAGGATAGAACATGGATAGAACATGGATAGAACGGGATAGAACATGGATAGAAGAGGGATAGAACATGGATAGAAGATGGATAGAAGATGGATAGAAGATGGATAAAACATGGATAGAACGAGGATAGAACATGGATAGAACATGGATAGAACGGGATAGAACATGGATAGAAGATGGATAGAACGGGATAGAAGATGGATAGAACATGGATAGATGTTTAGAAGATGGATAGAACATGGATAGAAGAGGGATAGAACATGGATAGAACGGTTTAGAAGATGTATAGAACATGGATAGAAGATGGATAGAACATGGATAGAAGATGGAATAGAACATGGATAGAAGATGGATAGAACATGGATAGAAGATGGATAGCACATGGATAGCACATGGATAGAATGGGATAGAACATGGATAGAAGTTTAGAAGATGTATAGAACATGGATAGAAGAGGGATAGAACATGGATAGAACATGGTTTAGAAGATGTATAGAACATGGATAGAAGAGGGATAGAATGTGAATAGAACATGGATAGAACATGGATAGAACATGGATAGAAGATGGATAGAAGAGGGATAGAACATGGATAGAACATGGATAGAACAGGGATAGAACAGGGATAGAACATGGATAGAACAGGGATAGAAGATGGATAGAACATGGATAGCACATGGATAGAATGGGACAGAACATGGATAGAATGGGACAGAACATGGATAGGAGAGGGATAGGAGAGGGATAGAACATGGATAGAAGAGGGATAGAATGGTATAGAACATGGATAGAACATGGATAGAACATGGATAGAACATGGATAGAACAGGGATAGAACAGGGATAGAAGAGGGATAGAACATTGATAGAATGGGATATAACATGGATAGAACATGGATAGAACATGGATAGAACATGGATAGAACATGGATACAAGAGGGATAGAACATGATTAGAACATGGATAGAACATGGATAGAAGATGGATAGAACATGGATAGAATGGGATAGAAGATGGATAGAACATGGATAGAACGGGATAGAACATGGATAGAACATGGATAGAACATGGATAGAACAGGGATAGAACATGGATAGAACATGGATAGAACATGGATAGAACATGGATAGAACGGGATAGAACGGGATAGAACATGGATAGAACATGGATAGAATGGTATAGAACATTGATAGAACATGGATAGAAGATGGATAGAACGGGATAGAAGATGGATAGAATGATGGATAGAAGATGGATAGAACATGGATAGAACATGGATAGAACATGGATAGAACATGGATAGAACTGGATAGAACATGGATAGAACATGGATAGAACATGGATAGAATGGTATAGAACATGGATAGAACATGGATAGAACATGGATAGAACGGGATAGAAGATGGATAGAACGGGATAGAAGATGGATAGAACGGGATAGAACATGGATAGAACATGGATAGAACATGGATAGAACATGGATAGAAGAGGATAGAACATGGATAGAACATGGATAGAACATGGATAGAACATGGATAGAACATGGATAGAACGGGATAGAACATGGATAGAAGAGGGATAGAATGGTATAGAACATGGATAGAACATGGATAGAAGAGGGATAGAATGGTATAGAACATGGATAGAACATGGATAGAACATTGATAGAACATGGATAGAAGATGGATAGAACATGGATAGAACATGGATAGAACATGGATAGAACATGGATAGAACGGGATAGAACATGGATAGAAGAGGATAGAACATGGATAGAACTTGGATAGAACATGGATAGAACATGGATAGAAGATGGATAGAAGATGGATAGAAGATGGATAGAACGGGATAGAAGATGGATAGAACATGGATAGAAGATGGATAGAACATGGATAGAACATGGATAGAACATGGATAGAACATGGATAGAACATGGATAGAAGATGGATAGAACATGGATAGAACATGGATAGAAGAGGGATAGAACATGGATAGAATGGGATAGAACATGGATAGAACATGGATAGAACATGGATAGAACGGGATAGAACATGGATAGAATAGGATAGAACATGGATAGAACATGGATAGAACATGGATAGAATGGGATAGAACATGGATAGAACATGGATAGAACATGGATAGAACGGGATAGAACATGGATAGAACATGGATAGAAGAGGGATAGAACATGGATAGAACATGGATAGAACTTGGATAGAACATGGATAGAACTTGGATAGAATGGGATAGGGATAGAAGATGGATAGAACATTGATAGAATGGATAGAACATGGATAGAACATGGATAGAAGATGGATAGAACATGGATAGAACATGGATACAAGAGGGATAGAACATGATTAGAACATGGATAGAACATGGATAGAAGATGGATAGAACATGGATAGAATGGGATAGAAGATGGATAGAAGATGGATAGAACATGGATAGAACATGGATAGAACATGGATAGAACATGGATAGAACATGGATAGAACATGGATAGAACATGGATAGAACATGGATAGAACATGGATAGAACATGGATAGAACGGTATAGAACATTGATAGAACATGGATAGAACATGGATAGAACGGGATAGAACGGGATATAACATGGATAGAACATGGATAGAACGGGATAGAACATGGATAGAACATGGATAGAACGGGATAGAACATGGATAGAACGGGATAGAACATGGATAGAACATGGATAGAATGGTATAGAACATTGATAGAACATGGATAGAAGATGGATAGAACGGGATAGAAGATGGATAGAATGGGATAGAAGATGGATAGAACATGGATAGAACATGGATAGAACATGGATAGAACATGGATAGAACGGGATAGAACATGGATAGAACGGGATAGAACATGGATAGAACATGGATAGAACATGGATAGAACGGGATAGAACATGGATAGAACATGGATAGAACGGTATAGAACATGGATAGAACATGGATAGAACATGGATAGAACGGTATAGAACGGGATAGAACATGGGTAGAACATGGATAGAACATGGATAGAACGGGGTAGAACATGGATAGAACATGGATAGAACATGGATAGAACATGGATAGAACGGGATAGAACATGGATAGAAGAGGATAGAACATGGATAGAACTTGGATAGAACATGGATAGAACATGGATAGAAGATGGATAGAACATGGATAGAACATTGATAGAACATGGATAGAACGGGATAGAACGGGATAGAACGGGATAGAACATGGATAGAACATGGATAGAACATGGATAGAACGGGATAGAACATGGATAGAACGGGATAGAACATGGATAGAAGAGGATAGAACATGGATAGAACTTGGTTAGAACATGGATAGAACATGGATAGAACATGGATAGAACGATGGATAGAACATGGATAGAACATGGATAGAACATGGATAGAATGGTATAGAACGGGATAGAACATGGATAGAACATGGATAGAACATGGATAGAACGGGATAGAACATGGATAGAACATGGATAGAACATGGATAGAACGGGATAGAACATGGATAGAAGAGGATAGAACATGGATAGAACTTGGATAGAACATGGATAGAACGGGATAGAACATGGATAGAAGAGGGATAGAACATGGATAGAAGATGGATAGAAGATGGTTAGAAGAGGATAGAACATGGATATAACTTGGTTAGAACATGGATAGAACATGGATAGAACTTGATAGAATGGGATAGAGGGATAGAAGAGGGATAGAAGAGGGATAGAACATGGATAGAACATGGATAGAACATGGATAGAACATGGATAGAATGAGGATAGAACATGGATAGAAGATGGATAGAAGATGGATAGAACATGGATAGAACATGGATAGAACATGGATAGAAGATGGATAGAACATGGATAGAAGAGGGATAGAACATGGATAGAACATGGATAGAACATGAATAGAATGGCATAGAGGGATAGAAGAGGGATAGAAGAGGGATAGATGTTATTAAAACATGGATAGAATGGAACTCCATGCAAAAGTGTGAAGAGGGGAAGAGTCGTGGGAAGAGTCGGTGGGGGTGTCAGTAATGAAAGAGAGAGAGAGATTCGCTGAGGGCAGTCAGTGACTAACAACCATCTCTCTCACACCCCCTAATGCACTAACATACATGAAGCCATGGTATGATCCTGGTAGTTTAACCCAGTGTGGAAATAATGTTGACTCCTTCCAAACTATGCGTGTCAAGGTCCCAGTGGGTAATGACTTGGCATTGAAAGCCTGTCACTGCCTCTATATCACTGTGTGTGTTTACTCCTCTTCTCTGTGGCCATTTACCTGTGTCTGTCACTGGGTTCTGGGTGAAAAGTGTCTTTGGCAGCGCAGTAGTATTCCCACATTGTGTCTCTGTGTGTGTGTGGGTGTCTGAGTGTCTTTCTCTGTATGTGTGTGTGGGTGTCTGAGTGTCTTTCTCTGTATGTGTGTGTGGGTGTCTGAGTGTCTTTCTCTGTATGTGTGTGTGGGTGTCTGAGTGTCTTTCTCTGTATGTGTGTGTGTGTCTGTCTTTCTCTGTATGTGAGTGTCTTTCTCTGTATGTGTGTGTGGGTGTCTGAGTGTCTTTCTCTGTATGTGTGTGTGGGTGTCTGAGTGTCTTTCTCTGTATGTGTGTGTGGGTGTCTGAGTGTCTTTCTCTGTATGTGTGTGTGGGTGTCTGAGTGTCTTTCTCTGTATGTGTGTGTGGGTGTCTGAGTGTCTTTCTCTGTATGTGTGTGTGGGTGTCTGAGTGTCTTTCTCTGTATGTGTGTGTGGGTGTCTGAGTGTCTTTCTCTGTATGTGTGTGTGGGTGTCTGAGTGTCTTTCTCTGTATGTGTGTGTGGGTGTCTGAGTGTCTTTCTCTGTATGTGTGTGTGTCTGAGTGTCTTTCTCTGTATGTGTGTGTGTTTGTTCTTAAATAGTTAGCTCACTCCTCAGCACAACAGCAGTCAATGTGTAATCTCTCTCTCTCTCTCTCTCTCTCTCTCTCTCTCTCTCTCTCATTTGAATTTAAGGGGCTTTATTGCCATGTTGTGTTGTATGATGGGAAACATATGTGTACATTTCCAAAGCAAATGAAATATGAAAAAAAAAATGAACATTTGTCACACTTTACTCTGACATCATCAGAGTGTGTAGCTGAACACTGCATACTGGAAACACTCGCTTTGTTATTTGAACTAAAACACAATCTTTGTTAAACATGAAAACCAAACTTATCTTTGCATGGATTCCGCGACGCGGTTCCAATACTGCAGGATCTGTATCTTCTACGCTTTGTTTCAGGACAAACTGATCACTCAGAGTTCCAATGTGGCAATTGTTTGCTTGCCGGGGATTATAGGCTTGAGGAGGCTTCCTTGATCACGCTGGTCGCCAGCCTACGTAAGAAACTGGGGAAAACACAGAGTAGAATGTTTACCTTTTCTATCCTGGTGGCTGAACGTAGGTTTGCACTTGTTGGATGCCAGTCGTTATCCTGGTGTTGGTGCTGGTGTTGCTTGGGGATCATTCACCAGGGGAGCCATCTCCTGCCCCTCCTGCCCCTCCTGCCCCTCCTGCCCTCCTGCCCCTCCTGCCCCTCCTGCCCCTCCTGCCTCCTGCCCCTCCTGCCCCTCCTGCCTCTCCTCCTCATCTGAATTATGTAATGAATGTATTGTAATGTTTTTAAAATGGTATAACTGCCTTCATTGTACCGGACTCCAGGAAGAGTGGCTGGGGATCCATAATAAACCCCCAGGAAGAGTAGCTGCTGCCTTGGCAGGAACTAATGGGGATCCATAATAAACCCCCAGGAAGAGTAGCTGCTGCCTTGGCAGGAACTAATGGGCATCCATAATAAACCCCCAGGAAGAGTAGCTGCTGCCTTGGCAGGAACTAACAGGGATCCATAATACACCTCAGGAAGAGTAGCTGCTGCCTTGACAGGAACTAATGGGGATCCATAGTAAACCCCAGGAAGAGTAGCTGCTGCCTTGGGCAGGAACTAATGGGGATCCATAATAAACCCCAGGAAGAGTAACTGCTGCTAACGTTATATCTTTAGAAAAAGCTGCGGTAGCAAGGATTATCTACACATACTGAGCAGCTCATGTTATAGACAGAAGCGAGCTACATGGCAGACCAATCTGAATTTATCCCTCGGCATCTCCAGCACACTCTATCTCGGCCAATCATGAAGGTTCCTGTCTTTTTCTATGGCTAAACCTACTAGGCTCGTAATTTAGCTATTGTATTTGTATTTACAGATGGTATACATCTAGCTATTGTCGAAATTCACTTTCTTAGATAACAGTACTTAGAACAGCTATTCAGCCGTAACATTGATTGGTAGAAAGGCTACTTTGTCGTCTTCACCTCGTGTTGATTTTCAGGGTCGTAACCAATGAAGACCTAACCTGCAGTTTGAGTCCTTCTGGTCTTTTATGTTCATAAACAACTCAATCTTTTTACACTCTGGTAAAAAGGGGGAGTTTCCGACTTGCTGACACGCTCTCTGAGCTCCCTCGGGTGTGGCTACTTACTGGGGCAAAGTATCATCACAAACTATGATCTTATTAGAAAACTAAAATCACATTCCTATCTTAACAAGAACATTATCATTATCTGTGATATTTCCTACACAACGTAAAGGATGAAAACCTTACATGTACAGTGTGTATACTGTTCAAGTTAAAATATATAATAATATATTGTCACATCTTTTGCAGTATACATTTAGAAAATATGAAGAGTGATACTCAGTAATGTGTTGGATTTACCCCAAACATAACGCTTTGTATTCACGACATAAAGGTAATTTCTTTGCCAGATTTTTTGCAGTTTTTCTTTATTGCCTTTTTGCAAACAGGATGAATGTTTTTGAATATTCTTATTCTGTATAGGCTTCATTCTTTTCACACTGTCGATTTGGCATATTATGGCGTCACTACAATGTTGTTTTTTCACCAATCTACCAATAAGTTCTTTATGAGGCATTGGAAAACCTTCCTGGTCTTTGTTTTTGAACCTGTGTTTGAAGTGTACTGCTCAACTGAGGCACTTTACAGTTAATTGTATGTGTGGAGTACAGAGATGAGGTCGTCATTCAAAAAGTTATGTTCAACACTATTATTTCACACAGGGTGAGTCTATGATGGTGTGGTATTCTGTCAGGGTGAAGGGTTGTAGGAAGTCAGGCGCAGGAGAGCAGCTAGTTGGTAGCAGAACTGAGCCTTTTATTTGGCGACCCAAAAGCACACGACACAAACTAACACGAAATACAAATAAGAGTTTATCATAACCCAGCTTAATGTGCGCATACATGAACAGATGAACAATACCACACAAAGACATGGGAAAACAGAGGGTTAAATACACAACACATAATGAGGGAACCAGGTGTGTGGAAAAACGAGACAAAACAAATGGAAAATGGATCGGTGATGGCCAGAAGACCGGCGACGCTGACCGCCGAACACCGCCCGAACTAGGAGAGGCATCGACTTCGGCAGAAGTCATGTGACTTAAGTATGTTTTTACAAGGCAGCACTGAGGCAATGACTGATCAAATCTATCTCCTCAAAGGTATTTAGTCCTATTAAATCACAGTGATATCATTCCGCCACAGCTTCCCATGTTGATACGGGTGTTGTATTGTAAATAGTAATTCTGTGCCTGTTAATTTAATTTCCATTGATAGCTCTGTTAGCTCCTGTAAGGAACCCACTGTTGTTAGCTTCACCTATGCAATTAATAATTGAATATCAAGCTATCGTTTTGCTGCATGTGGTCATAAGGGATATTGTCATTAAAAACGTTTTGTATAAATTTACCTGGATTTGACTTTGGATTCAAAGTTGCAGAACACAATCAGGAAACCCATTGTGGCTCATCCAGATCTATTTACTCTTGTGTCACCATGGACACTCCTGCTGTTTTCAAATCTCGCAGAGGACTGTTACGTATAAATGTGCAAAGCCTGAAGTCTAATCTAGACTTTCTGAATGTCTGGCTGCATGACACTAGCCCAGATGTTATCTCAGAGACCTGGCTAAATACTTTGATCATGAATAAGGATGTTGCCATTGCTTGACAGACCATAAAAAGGTGGGGGTTACGGCATCATGCCATCTGAGCATCTCTGTCCCCTAAAAGTGTGAGCTGTTGGTTGTAAAAATGGCCCTGAGCCTCTGAGCATCTCTGTCCCCTAAAAGTGTGAGCTGTTGGTTGTAAAAATGGCCCTGAGCCTCTGAGCATCTCTGTCCCCTAAAAGTGTGAGCTGTTGGTTGTAAAAGTTAAAGAATATCTGTCTTGAGTTCAACTTGACTCAGCTGATAACGAAACTCACTCGGATTAATGTAAAAAAAAAACTTTGCAAACTCCTCATTGATTGACCTTTTCCTAACTAACCGTTCCCGTAAGTATTTAGCTAGTGGGTTTTTTGCTAATAATATCAGTGACCACTGGCCCATTGCTTGTATTAGAGATACCAAATTGAAACACTCTGACCCTCGTATAATTGTGAAGAGGCGTTTTTGAGAAATTCTTGTCCTAGTTGTTCCTTCTTGCTCTATATTATTCAGCTCCTTGTTTCTACTACCAGACCCTGTCTTGCTCTATATTATTCAGCTCCTTGTTTCTACTACCAGACCCTGTCTTGCTCTATATTATTCAGCTCCTTGTTTCTACTACCGGACCCTGTTTTGGCACACATTTTTCTCATCCATTTTTTACCTCTCTGGCTGATAAACATTCCCCTTTCAAGCAAGTCAGAGAAAAAAATGAACTAATCCATGGTCCTCTCTCTCTCCTCCCCGCCTCTCTCTCTACTCCCCGCCTCTCTCTCTCTCCTCCCCGCCTCTCTCTCTCCTCCCCCCGCCTCTCTCCTCCTCCCCGCCTCTCTCTCTCTCCTGCCCCAGCCTCTCTCTCTCTCTGCCCAGCCTCTCTCTCTCTCTCCGCCCCGCCTCTCTCTCTCTCCGCCCCGCCTCTCTCTCTCTCTCTCCGCCCCGCCTCTCTCTCTCTCTCCGCCCCGCCTCTCTCTCTCTCTCCGCCCCGCCTCTCTCTCTCTCTCTCCGCCCCGCCTCTCTCTCTCCTCCCCGCCTCTCTCTCTCTCCTCTCCCCGCCTCTCTCTCCTCCTCCCCGCCCTCTCTCTCTCTCCTCCCCGCCCTCTCTCTCTCTCTCCTCCCCGCCTCTCTCTCTCTCTCCTCCCCCTCTCTCTCTCTCTCTCCTCCCTGCCTCTCTCTCTCTCTCTCTCCCCGCCTCTCTCTCTCTCTCCCGCCTCTCTCTCTCTCCTCCTCCCCGCCCTCTCTCTCTCTCTCCCCCCTCTCTCTCTCTCTCCTCCCCGCCTCTCTCTCTCTCTCTCCTCCCCGCCTCTCTCTCTCTCTCCTCCCCGCCTCTCTCTCTCTCTCCTCCCCGCCTCTCTCTCTCTCTCTCCTCCCCGCCTCTCTCTCTCTCCTCCTCCCCCCTCCTCTCTCTCTCCTCCCCGCCTCTCTCTCTCTCTCTCCTCCCCGCCTCTCTCTCTCTCTCCTCCCCGCCTCTCTCTCTCTCTCTCCTCCCCCGCCTCTCTCTCTCTCTCTCCTCCCCCTCTCTCTCTCCTCCCCGCCTCTCTCTCTCTCTCTCTCTCTCCCCCCTCCCTCTCTCTCTCTCCTCCCCCCTCTCTCTCTCTCCTCCCCGCCTCTCTCTCTCCTCCCCCGCCTCTCTCTCTCCGCCCCTCTCTCTCTCTCCGCCCCGCCTCTCTCTCTCTCCTGGACTCTCAGACCTCCTTTTAATAAGACATCAAGTCTAGGTTCCACAAACTGGCTCCTTAGCTGATGGGCCGCCATTTATGCAATTGAGAAATAGATCCACTGCCAAGGTTAAACAGAAATAGATCCACTGCCAAGGTTAAACAGGCCAAATCAACGACTTTGTTAGCGATATGCCAGACTGTTAGACTGTTCCTCTAAATTCTGGAAAATCATTCATTCCCTGAAGTGGGGTAATTCCACTACTTCCATGCCTCAGCAAGTTTTAGACTCATCACTGAAAAAGTTCAAATGCTAAAAGCATAACAAATCTTACCTCAGCTGTTTTTCCGATTTGATGAACATGGTGGTTATACTGGTCTTGGCTGTTCTTCCGATTTGATGAACATGGTGGTTATACTGGTCTTGGCTGTTCCTCCCACACACAGCCTCCAGCTGACTGTTCCTCCCCCATACAGCCTCCAGTTGACTGTTCCTCCCCCATACAGCCTCCAGTTGACTGTTCTTCCCCATACAGCCTCCAGTTGACTGTTCTTCCCCCATACAGCCTCCAGTTGACTGTTCTTCCCCCATACAGCCTCCAGTTGACTGTTCTTCCCCCATACAGCCTCCAGCTGACTGTTCTTCCCCATACAGCCTCCAGCTGACTGTTCCTGACTGTTCCCCCATATATACCCTCCAGCTGACTGATCCTCCCCATACAGCCTCCAGTTGCCTCGATGGATGATCAGTCAATGTCACGTGACTTGGCTTTTTTTTTGGGGGTGTGGTGTCGTCAACTCCCAGAAACAGAAGTTCTTGTCTTATTGACACCAGGAAGTCATTAGCGGCTGACAATATAGACCCATCTTTGCTTAAGTATGCAGCTCCACCCATTGCTGGCTCAGTAACACACAATTTTTATTTAACTTTAGTTTCTGGAAATATTCCAAAAAGTGTGGAAATCAAAATAAATCAAGCTTTGTGCTGCGACTCCATAAGATCGTAGTTATTGACCCATTTCCAGGCTCTCTTGTCTTGTCATTGGTCATCTATCTGTGAATGCTCTTCGTAATGTTACTAAACATACAATACTACGACTACCATGCTTGTTGTAAATACCTTACATGATAGAAATAATTGTGCTGCTATGTTGTAGATTTGTCAAAAGCTTTTGATACTTTTTAGATATATATTTTGAATTGAAATGAGTTTGAAAAAAATCAAGATGCTTTTTAGGTCATATTGCCCAGCCCTAGGATGACTGGGGGGGATTGGTGGAGGGGTAAGGAGGGGGTTGACAGGATGGAGAATGACAGGGGAGAGGTCATTGAGAGTGACAACATGTGGTGAGGAGAGGGGGAGTACTATATCACAGCTGTTCCCCTGTCAGAGAGAATGAATGAGGGAGAGAGAGAATGTACAGCAGAGACAGAGAGAGAGAGGGAGAGAGAGAGAGAATGTACAGCAGAGACAGAGAGAGAGAGGGAGAGAGAGAGAGAATGTACAGCAGAGACAGAGGGAACGAGGGAGAGACAGGAGACAGAAAAGAACAGCAGCCATGAGACTTTCAGGAAATGATTGGTGCCCGAGGGGACGGCTGCCGTTTTACTGGCTCCTAACCAACTGGGCTGCTATTTTCTGTCTTTTTTTTGCATTATTTGTAAATTATTCTGTACATATTGTTTCTGCTCCATCTCCTTATGACCGAAAAGAGATTCTGAATATCAGAACAGCGATTACTCACCTTGAACTAGTGGAAGATGTTTTATTTAATGAGTCCGGGCCGAATGATATACTGCTTCTTCGAGACCAGGCCCAAATCCCCGTCATTCGTTTGAAGAAAAGATGGAAATACAGAGGGCATAACTCGGGGTTCCTTGTTAGAATTTGTTGGCGAGTGTGTCACCCGCCTCTACCGTCTGTTCTATTGGCCAACGTGAAATCACTGGAGAATAAACTGCATGAGATCCGTCCGAGACTATCCTACCAACGGGACATTAAAAACTATAATATCTTATGATTCATCGAGTCGTGGCTGAATGACGACATGAATAATATACAGTTGACTGGGTTTTCCGTGCATCGGCAGGACAGAACAGCTATGTCTGGTAAGATGAGGGGTGGGGTTGTGTGTCTATTTATCAATAACAGCTCGGGCACAATTTCTAATATTAAGGAAGTCTTGAGGGACTCCAATTTGCATACGCCCCAACAGATCCACAGATAAATCAATCTCTACTGCACTCCACACTGCCCTTTCCCACCTGGACAAGAGGAATACCTATATGAGAATGCTATTCATTGACTTCAGCTCAGCGTTCAACACCATAGTGCCCTCAAAGCTCATCACTAAGCTAAGGACCCTGGAACCAAACACCTCCCTCTGCAACTGGATCCTGGACTTCCTGATGGCCCTTCCCCAGGTGGTAAGGGTAGGTAACATCACATCAAATCAAATCAAATCAAATCAAATTTTATTTGTCACATACACATGGTTAGCAGATGTTAATGCGAGTGTAGTGAAATGCTTGTGCTTCTAGTTCCGACAATGCAGTAATAACCAACAAGTAATCTAACTAACAATTCCAAAACTACTGTCTTATACACACAAGTGTAAGGGGATAAAGAATATGTACATAAAGATATATGAATGAGTGATGGTACAGAGCGGCATAGGCAAGATACAGTACATGGTATCGAGTACAGTATATACATATGAGATGAGTATGTAAACAAAGTGGCATAGTTCAAGTGGCTAGTGATACATGTATTACATAAAGATGCTGTAGATGATATAGAGTACAGTATATACGTATACATATGAGATGAATAATGTAGGGTATGTAAACATTATATTAGGTAGCATTGTTTAAAGTGGTTAGTGATATATTTTACATCATTTCCCATCAATTCCCATTATTAAAGTGGCTGGAGTTGAGTCAGTGTGTTGGCAGCAGCCACTCAATGTTAGTGGTGGCTGTTTAACAGTCTGATGGCCTTGAGATAGAAGCTGTTTTTCAGTCTCTCGGTCCCAGCTTTGATGCACCTGTACTGACCTCGCCTTCTGGATGATAGCGGGGTGAACAGGCAGTGGCTCGGGTGGTTGTTGTCCTTGATGATCTTTATGGCCTTCCTGTAACATCGGGTGGTGTAGGTGTCCTGGAGGGCAGGTAGTTTGCCCCCGGTGATGCGTTGTGCAGACCTCACTACCCTCTGGAGAGCCTTACGGTTGTGGGCGGAGCCGTTGCCGTACCAGGCGGTGATACAGCCTGCCAGGATGCTCTCGATTGTGCATCTGTAGAAGTTTGTGTGCTTTTGGTGACAAGCCAAATTTCTTCAGCCTCCTGAGGTTGAAGAGGCGCTGCTGCGCCTTCTTCACGATGCTGTCCGTGTGGGTGGACCAATTCAGTTTGTCTGTGATGTGTATGCAGAGGAACTTAAAACTTGCTACCCTCTCCACTACTGTTCCATCGATGTGGATAGGGGGGTGTTCCCTCTGCTGTTTCCTGAAGTCCACAATCATCTCCTTAGTTTTGTTGACGTTGAGTGTGAGGTTATTTTCCTGACACCACACTCCGAGGCCCCTCACCTCCTCCCTGTAGGCCGTCTCGTCGTTGTTGGTAATCAAGCCTACCACTGTTGTGTCGTCCGCAAACTTGATGATTGAGTTGGAGGCGTGCGTGGCCACGCAGTCGTGGGTGAACAGGGAGTACAGGAGAGGGCTCAGAACGCACCCTTGTGGGGCCCCAGTGTTGAGGATCAGCGGGGTGGAGATGTTGTTGCCTACCCTCACCACCATGCTGCCATGCTGATCCTCAACACGGGGGCCCCTCAGGGGTGCGTTCTCAGTCCCCTCCTGTATTCCCTGTTCACTCATGACTGCACGGCTAAGCACGACTCCAACACCATTATTAAGTTTGCTGATGACACAACAGTTGTAGGCCTGATCACCGACTACGATGAGACAGCCTATAGGGAGGAGGTCAGAGACCTGGCCGTGTGGTGCCAGGACAACAACCTCTCCCTCAACGTGAGCAAGACAAAGGAGCTGATCGTGGACTACAGGAAAAGGAGGGCCGAACATTCACATAGACTGTAGTGTTGCGGGTCGAGAGTTTCAAGTTCCTTGGTGTCCACGTCACCAAAAAACTATCATGGTCCAAACACACCAAGACAGTCTTGAAGAGGGCAAACAACACCTTTTCCCCCTCAGGAGACCGAAAAGATTTGCATGGGTCCCCAGATCCTAAAAAGTTCTACAGCTGCACCATCGAGAGCATCCTGACCGCCTGGTATGGCTACTGCTCGGCATCCAACCATAACCGCGCTACGGAGGGTAGTGCGAACGGCCCAGTACATTACTGGGGCCAAGCCTCCTGCCATCCAGGACCTCTATACCAGGCGGTGTCAGAGGAAGGTCCTAAAAATTGTTCAAGACTCCAGTCACCCAAGTCATAGACTGTTCTCTCTGCTACAGCACGGCAAGCGGTACCGGGGCGCCAAGTCTAGGACAAAAAAGCTCCTTAACAGCTTCTACCCCCAAGCCATAAGACTGCTGAACAATTGATCAAATGGCCACCCGGACTATTTACATTGACAGCGGTTAAGGGTTAAGGTATTGGGTTAAAACAAACAAAATAATTAAAACTAGTGCCTAGCAATGGGTTTGAACGTGTGACCCTAGGAGCCGAATGCAAATGCAAAACCACCACCCCCCAACAAAACCCAAGGCTACTAAATAGTGGTAGAGCCATGTCCCATCCTCGTCCATAACGCCCCAAGCCTTCTAAATGGTTATAGTGCTCACCGTTGCCACCAGTGGCCAGTTTTGAAGTAATCTCCTGACGTCTTGCTTACCTGGACGGATGTCTAATTTTGCAGTGGATCTGTAGTGACCTGGCTGCACACACACACACTTCCTCCTCCACTTCATCAGCATCTTTAAGCTTCCTCATCCACTTCACGACAGTCCCTCTTTCCCACCCATTTTACTCTCACTTTCTCTCACGTGTGTCTGTCTGTCTCTCTGTCTCTCTCTCTGTCTGTATTTGTCTCTCTCTCTTTGTCTCTCTCTCTGTCTCTCTCACTGTCTGTCTGTCTCTCTCAATGTCTGGGTCGCTGTCTGTCTCTCGCTGTCTGTCTCTGTGTCTCTCGCTGTCTGTCTCTGTGTCTCTCGCTGTCTGTCTCTGTGTCTGTCGCTGTCTGTCTGTGTCTGTCGCTGTCTGTCTGTGTCTGTCGCTGTCTGTCTGTCTGTGTCTCTCGCTGTCTGTCGCTGTCTGTCTGTCTGTCTGTGTCTCTCGCTGTCTGTCTGTCTGTGTCTCTCGCTGTCTGTCTGTCTGTGTCTCTCGCTGTCTGTCTGTCTGTCTGTCTGTGTCTCTCGCTGTCTGTGTCTCTCGCTGTCTGGCTGTCTGTGTCTCTCGCTGTCTGTCTGTCTGTGTCTCTCGCTGTCTGTCTGTCTGTGTCTCTCGCTGTCTGTCTGTGTCTCTCGCTGTCTGTCTGTCTCTCTGTGTCTCTCGCTGTCTGTCTGTGTCTCTCGCTGTCTGTCTCTCTGTGTGTGTCTCTCGCTGTCTGTCTGTCTGTCTGTGTGTCTCGCTGTCTGTCTGTGTCGCTGTCTGTCGCTGTCTGTCTGTGTCTCTCTGTGTCTCTCTGTCTGTATAGAGTAGTTTACTGTAGTGTAGAGTAGTGTCCTCTTATCTGAACTGAGCAGTAGTAGCTCTCCTGTTATAGCTGTGTGTGTGTGTGTGTGTGTGTGTGTGTGTGTGTGTGTGTGTGTGTGTGTGTGTGTGTGTGTGTGTGTGTGTGTGTGTGTGTGGATCGATTAGCTTCAGTCTCGACACCCAGGAAGAACCAACCTCAATTATCCCACTGACTTATGGGTCATATGATTTAATTTAGTCAACAGCGCAGACTCTGTAAACAAGCTACTGGTATTATGGGCTGGAAGAGGAAGTGGCTGTATTGCTCCTCCCACCAGATCCATACTTCTGTTTCACTGAATCAGGGCCTGTCCCTTATCTGTCATGTACTGATGTGTAGTGATGTGTAGTGTAGTGATGTGTAGTGATGTGTAGTGTACTGATGTGTAGTGATGTGTAGTGTAGTGATGTGATGTGATGTGTAGTGATGTGATGTGTAGTGATGTGTAGTGTACTGATGTGTACTGATGTGTAGTGATGTGTACTGATGTGTTTCACTGAATCAGGGCCTGTCCCTCATCTGTCATGTACTGATGTGTAGTGATGTGTAGTGTACTGATGTGTAGTGATGTGTATTGTACTGATGTGTAGTGTAGTGATGTGTAGTGTACTGATGTGTAGTGATGTGTAGTGATGTGTATTGTACTGATGTGTAGTGATGTGTAGTGTACTGATGTGTAGTGATGTGTAGTGTACTGATGTGTACTGATGTGTAGTGATGTGTATTGTACTGATGTGTAGTGATGTGTAGTGTAGTGATGTGTAGTGTAGTGATGTGTAGTGTACTGATGTGTAGTGATGTGTAGTGTACTGATGTGTAGTGATGTGTAGTGTAGTGATGTGATGTGATGTGTAGTGATGTGACGTGTAGTGATGTGTAGTGTACTGATGTGTAGTGATGTGTACTGATGTGTTTCACTGAATCAGGGCCTGTCCCTTATCTGTCATGTACTGATGTGTAGTGATGTGTAGTGTACTGATGTGTAGTGATGTGTATTGTACTGATGTGTAGTGTAGTGATGTGTAGTGTACTGATGTGTAGTGATGTGTAGTGATGTGTATTGTACTGATGTGTAGTGTACTGATGTGTAGTGATGTGTAGTGTACTGATGTGTACTGATGTGTAGTGATGTGTATTGTACTGATGTGTAGTGTAGTGATGTGTAGTGTACTGATGTGTAGTGATGTGTACTGATGTGTAGTGATGTGTACTGATGTGTAGTGATGTGTAGTGATGTGTAGTGATGTGTATTGTAGTGATGTGTATTGTACTGATGTGTAGTGATGTGTAGTGATGTGTATTGTACTGATGTGTAGTGATGTGTAGTGATGTGTAGTGATGTGTAGTGTGATGTGTAGTGTAGTGATGTGTAGTGTAGTGATGTGTAGTGATGTGTACTGATGTGTAGTGATGTGTAGTGTACTGATGTGTAGTGTAGTGATGTGTAGTGATGTGTAGTGATGTGTAGTGATGTGTATTGTACTGATGTGTAGTGTAGTGATGTGTAGTGTACTGATGTGTACTGATGTGTACTGTAGTGTAGTGATGTGTACTGTAGTGTAGTGATGTGTAGTGTAGTGATGTGTAGTGATGTGTAGTGATGTGTATTGTACTGATGTGTAGTGTAGTGATGTGTAGTGTACTGATGTGTACTGATGTGTAGTGATGTGTAGTGTAGTGTAGTGATGTGTAGTGTACTGATGTGTACTGATGTGTAGTGATGTGTAGTGATGTGTATTGTACTGATGTGTAGTGATGTCTAGTGTACTGTACTGCACTGTAGTCTAATGTACTGTACTGTAGTCTAGTGTACTGTACTGAAGTCTTGTTGTTTACTGATGTGTAGTGTACTGTACTGAAGTCTAGTGTACTGTACTGTAGTCTAGTGTACTGTACTGAAGTCTAGTGTACTGTACTGAAGTCTAATGTACTGTACTGTAGTCTAGTGTACTGTACTGAAGTCTAATGTACTGTACTGTAGTCTAGTGTACTGTACTGAAGTCTAGTGTACTGTACTGTAGTCTAGTGTACTGTACCGTAGTCTTGTGTACTGATGTGTACTGTACTGTAGTCTAGTGTAGTGTACTGTACTGTAGTCTAGTGTAGTGTACTGTACTGTAGTCTAGTGTACTGAACTGTAGTCTTGTGTACTGATGTGTACTGTACTGTAGTATAGTGTACTGTACTGTAGTGTATTTATGTGTAGTCTAGTGTACTGTAGTGTAGTGTACTGTAGTGTACTGTAGTGTACCATTGTGTATTGTACCGATGTGTACTGTAGTGTACCGATGTGTACTGCAGTGATGTGTAGTGTACTGATGTGTACGTAAGTTGCAAGGACTGGCTCTGTGTGCAATAATAGTGTTTAACATGATTTTCAACTGACTACCTCATCTCTATACCCCACAAATACAATTGTCTGTAAGGTTCTTCAGTCTAGCAGTCGAATAGTGTATTTCAAACAGAGATTTAACCACAAAGACCAGGGACGTTTTCTAATGCCTCGCAAAGAAGGGCACCTATTGGTGGATGGGTCAAATTAAAAAAATAGCCCTTTGAGCATGGTGAAGTTATTAATTACACTTTGGATGGTGTATCAATACAACCAGTCACTACAAAGATACAGGTGTCCTTCCTAACTCAGTTGCCAGAGAGGAAGGAAACTGCTCAGGGATTTCACCATGAGGTCAATGGTGACTTTAAAACAGTAACAGAGTTTAATGGATGTGATAGGAGACAACGGAGGATGGAACAACATTGTAGTTACTCCACAATACTAACCTAAATGACAGAGGGAAAAGAAGGAAGTCTGTACAGAATAAAAATATTCTAAAACATGCTTCCTGTTTGCAATAAGGCACTAAAGTAAAACTGCAAGAAAGGGGCAAAGAAATACATTTTATTTCCTGAATACAAAGTGTTATGTTTGGGAAAAATACAACACATTACTGAGTATCACTCTTCATATTTTCAAGCATAGTGGTGGCTGCATCATGTTATGGGTATGCTTGTCATCGGACAGGACTAGGGAGTATTTTAGGATAAAAATAAATGGAATAGAGCTAAGCACAGGCAAAATCCTAGACAAAGACCTGTTTGTCTGCTTTCCAACAGACACTGGGAGACATTCACCGTTCAGCAGGACAAAAACCTAAAGCACAAGGCCAAATCGACACTGGAGACAACATTGAATGTTCCTGTGTGGCCTAGTTATGGTAATCGTAAGACTTGAAAATGGTTGTCTAGCAATGATCAACAACCAATTTGGCAGAACTTGAAGAATTTTGAGAAGAATAATTGGAAAATGTTGCAGAATCTTGGTGTGGAAAGCTATTAGAGACCTACCCTGAAAAACTCACAGCTCTTAGGGGTTTCAATACTATGTAAAATAGATATTTCTGTATTTCATTTTCATGAATATTGTGTGTGGATGTTTGCTAGAAAAGTAATCTATTTAATCCATTTTAAATTCAGGCTGTAACACAACAAAATGTGGAATAAGTCAAGGGGTATGAATACTTTCTGAAGGCTCTGTATCTGAAACCAGTTTTAAAGCAAATATCCTGAAATTCAAAATATTTTGGGGCGGCAGGTAGCCTAGTGGTTAGACCGTTGGGCCAGTAACCGAAAGGTTGCTAGATCGAATCCCTGAGCCGACAAGGTAAAAATCAGTTAACCCACTGTTCCTAGGCCGTCATTGAAAATAAGAATTTGTTCTTAACTGACTTGCCTGGTTAAATAAAGGTAAAACAATAACATTTTGACTAATGCCATGTTAATATGAATGACCCCCCCTGGAGGTCAGGGCCCCACGTGCCCTGCGAGTCCGGTCCGTATTCAGCCATGATAACTACAAGTTTAGATTAGTGGATAGATGAATTACCAATATAAAAAGTGTTATCTGAACTCCCTGGCACAGTGGGTGAATATCAGAGACATAACAAGAGAAAAACAGCTAATGCACATTTAGAAATGTTACCTTGTGTGTTTCCCTATTTTAACTCTCTATATTAAGTTGAGTTTCCCCCCCCCAAAATTAATAATCTATATTATTTTTCGGGATCAGGGGGTCCCCTTGCGGCCGGGTGGGCCCTAAACATCAGCTTATTTAGTTTATGCCTAGAACCGGCCCTGGCTGTAGCTATGCCACCTTCCACCGCAGATGCAAAGTGCTGCCATTTGCAGAGCAAATAAAGATACAGCTAAAACAGACAGATTTGGTATTATGCTAATTGAATTTCCTCTGGGCGAGGACAGCGACTCCAGGGGCCAGTCACAGCCCTCCTTTAGGGCCAATCACAGCCCTCCTTTAGGGCCAGTCACAGCCCTCCTTTAGGGCCAATCACAGCCCTCCTTTAGGGCCAGTCACAGCCCTCCTTTAGGGCCAATCACAGCCCTCCTTTAGGGCCAATCACAGCCCTCCTTTAGGGCCAGTCACAGCCCTCCTTTAGGGCCAGTCACAGCCCTCCTTCAGGGTTGCACTTTTAGGAAATCAATTGTAAGGGAACTAGATGCAATAGGAATGTTGTTGACTCACAGTCCCCTGTTTTGCTCCTGGTGGCGTTACAATTGTTCGTTGAATCAACATCTTTTTTTATTTTTCACAAGTGGCGTTTGGGATGCTTCCCACTGTCTCTTTAATAGAATAGATGGAGAAACCAGGAAATACATCTACTACTAAAGGTTTCTCTCACTCATTCTCTCTCTTTCTTCCTCCTACCTCTAGCTCTCCTGTCTCATACCGTCTAACTGTGCAACCAAATTCATTCATTTTATAAGAGCCATTAGACTGGAAAGTGTAAACCTAACCATCTGCAGAGATGGCTAGGTGCTGAGCCCTGAAGACTTGTTTTAGCTACTAATACCCAGGCTCAGTTAGCTAATGGTCGGCTACCCAGTTGGTCAAACAAGAAATAAACTGTAGAAACACATTGAGGCTGGGTTTTCTTTTTTGTTTGTTTGTCAATTAGTGTGTGCAGGGTGAACACGTGGTCTGTCCTACGGTCGTATTGTAATGAGAAGACTTTGCCTTTGTGTTGGTTTGTTTGTTTGTCAATTAGTGTGTGCAGGGTGAATACGTGGTCTGTCCTACGGTCGTATTGTAATGAGAAGACTTTGCCTTTGTGTTGGTTTGTTTGTTTGTCAATTAGTGTGTGCAGGGTTACGTGGTCTGTCCACGGTCGTATTGTAATGAGAAGACTTTGCCTTTGTGTTGGTTTGTTTGTTTGTCAATTAGTGTGTGCAGGGTGAATACGTGGTCTGTCCTACGGTCGTATTGTAATGAGAAGACTTTGCCTTTGTGTTGGTTTGTTTGTTTGTCAATTAGTGTGTGCAGGGTGAATACGTGGTCTGTCCTACGGTCGTATTGTAATGAGAAGACTTTGCCTTTGTGTTGGTTTGTTTGTTTGTCAATTAGTGTGTGCAGGGTGAATACGTGGTCTGTCCTACGGTCGTATTGTAATGAGAAGACTTTGCCTTTGTGTTGGTTTGTTTGTTTGTCAATTAGTGTGTGCAGGGTGAATACGTGGTCTGTCCTACGGTCGTATTGTAATGAGAAGACTTTGCCTTTGTGTTGGTTTGTTTGTTTGTCAATTAGTGTGTGCAGGGTGAACACGTGGTCTGTCCTACGATCGTATTGTAATTTTGTGGACCTGGCAACTGGACCTTTTTGGAACACCATTATTTTTGTCTTCCTGAGATTTACTGTCAGGGCCAATTTTAACCGCACACTTGTTGTTTGTGTTCATGGATTTTAGAATAATGTATGTTTTTCCCCCCAACACCACTTTCCATCAATTCGTATAGCAGACCCTCAAGACAAATTGAGTCAAGCTTTTTTTGAAATCAACAAAGCATGAGAAGACTTTGCCTTTGTGTTGGTTTGTTTGTTTTGTCAATTAGGGTGTGCAGGGTGAACACGTTGTCTGTCCTACGGTAATTTGGTAAAAAAGCCAATTTGACATTTGCTCAGTACATTGTTTTTCACTGAGGAAATGTACGAGTCTGTTGTTAATGATAATGCAGAGGATTTCCCCAAGGTTGCTGTTGACGCATATCCCACAGTAGTTATTGGGGTCAAATTTGAATCCACTTTTGTGGATTGGGGTGATCAGTCCTTGGTTCCAAGTATTGGAGAAGATGCCAGAGCTGAGGATGCTGTTAAAGAGTTTTAGTATAGCCAAATGGAATTTGTGGTCTGTATATGTTATCATTTAATGTAGGATACGATCAGCACCACAGGCCTTTTTGGGTTGGAGGGTTTGTATTTTGTCCGGTAGCTCATTCAAGGTACCTGGAATATCCAGTGGGTTCTTTAATAGTTGATTTTAAGGTTTATATTTGATCATTTGATTCTTCAATTACATTGAGCTGATTTCTGACGTGCTGTTCCTTCATTTTCCGTAGTGTATTTCTGTATTGTTTTAGTGATTCACCATAGTGAAGGCGTAGACTCAGGTTTTCTGGGTATCTTATCTATATGTTTTTGGTTGGACAGGTTTCTCAATTTCTTTCTTAGGTTTTTGCATTCTTCATCAAACCATGTCATTGTTGTTCACTTTTTTTGTTTTTTTAAAATGTTTAGACTTGATAGGGAAGCTGAGAGGTCAAATATACTGTTTAGGTTTTCTACTGCCAAGTTTAAACCTTCACTATTACAGTGAAACCTTTTGTTCAGGAAGTTGTCTAGAAGGGATTGTATATGTTGTTGCCTAATCGTTTTTTTGGTAGACTTCCACAATACTTTTCATCCATCTATAGCATTTCTTAATATTGTGCAGTTCCTTTGGTTTTGATGCCTCATGATTGAGTATTGCTCTGTTCATGTAGACTGTGATTTGGCTCTGGTCTGATAGGGGTGTCAGTAGACTGACTGTGAATGCTCTGAGAGACTCTGGGTAGAGAACAGTGATAAAGTAGTCTACAGTACTGCTGCCAAGAGATGAGTTATTGTTGTACCTACCGTAGGAGTCACTTCAAAGCCTACCATTGACTATGTACAGACCCAGTGTGCGACAGAGCTCCTCCTGTGTCTCTCTATCTCTCTCTCTCTCTCTCTCCATCTCGCTGTGCCTGTGTCTCTCTGTCTCTATCTGTCTCTCTCAATTCAATTCAATTCAAGGGCTTTATTGGCATGGGAAACGTGTTAACATTGCCAATGCAAGTGAGGTAGATAATATACAAAAGTGAAATAAACAATAAAAATGAACAGTAAACATTACAAATACAGAAGTTTCAAAACAATAAAGACATTACAAATGTCATATTATACATATATATACAGTGTTGATAACAATGTACAAATATTTAAAGTACACAAGGGAAAATAAATAAGCATAAATATGGGTTGTATTTACAATGGTGTTTGTTCTTCACTGGTTGCCCTTTTCTTGTGGCAACAGGTCACACCTTATTTCACCCAGTAGATATGGGAGTTTATCAAAATTGGATTTGTTTTCAAATTCTTTGTGGATCTGTGTAATCTGAGGGAAATATGTATCTCTAATATGGCCATACGTTGGACAGGAGGTTAGGAAGTGCAGCTCAGTTTCCACCTCATTTTGTGGGCAGTGAGCACATAGCCTGTCTTCTCTTGAGAGCCAGGTCTGCCTACGACGGCCTTTCTCAATAGCAAGGTTATACTCACTGAGTCTGTACATAGTCAAAGCTTTCCTTAAGTTTGGGTCAGTCACAGTGGTCAGGTATTCTGCCACTGTGTACTCTCTGTTTAGGGCCAAATAGCATTCTAGTTTGCTCAGTTTTTTTGTTAATTCTTTCCAATGTGTCAAGTAATTATCCTTTTGTTTTCTCATGATTTGGTTGGGTCTATTTGTGTTGCTGTCCTGGGACTCTGTGGGGTGTGTTTGTGTTTGTGAACAGAGCCCCAGGACCAGCTTGCTTAGGGGACTCTTCTCCAGGTTCATCTCTCTGTAGGTGATGGCTTTGTTATGGAAGGTTCGGGAATCGCTTCCTTTTAGGTGGTGGTAGAATTTAACAGCTCTTTTCTGGATTTTGATAATTAGCGGGTATCGGCCTAATTCTGCTCTGCATGCATTATTTGGTGTTCTACGTTGTACACTGAGGATATTTTTGCAGAATTCTGCATGCAGAATCTCAATTTGGTGTTTGTCCCATTTTGTGAAGTCTTGGTTGGTGAGCGGACCCCAGACCTCACAACCGTAAAGGGCAATGGGCTCTATGACTGATTCAAGTATTTTTAGCAGGATCCTAATTGGTATGTTGAAATGTATGTTCCTTTTGATGGCATAGAAGGCCCTTCTTGCCTTGTCTCTCAGATCGTTCACAGCATTGTGGAAGTTACCTGTGGCGCTGATGTTTAGACCAAGGTATGTATAGTTTTTTGTGTGCTCTAGGGCAACAGTGTCTAGATGGAATTTGTATTTGTGGTCCTGGCGACTGGACCTTTTTTGGAACACCATTATTTTGGTCTTACTGAGATTTACTGTCAGGGCCCAGGTCTGACAGAATCTGTGCAGAAAATCTAGGTGCTGCTGTAGGCCCTCCTTGGTTGGTGACAGAAGCACCAGATCATCAGCAAACAGTAGACATTTGACTTAGGATTCTAGTAGGGTGAGGCCGGGTGCTGCAGACTTTTCTAGTGCCCTCGCCAAATCAGTGATGTATATGTTGAAGAGGGTGGGGCTTAAGCTGCATCCCAACCTCCATGCCTACTTCAATCTCTCTGCTCTCTCCTCCATCGCTACCTCAATCTCTCTGCTCTCTCCTCCATCCCTACCTCAATCTCTCTGCTCTCTCTCCTGTCTCAGCCCTCAGTCCAGTTAACCTAATAGAGTAACTCTCTCAGCCCAGTTAACCTAATAGAGTAACTCTCTCAGCCCAGTTAACCTAATAGAGTAACTCTCTCAGCCCAGTTAACCTAATAGAGTAACTCTCTCAGCCCAGTTAACCTAATAGAGTAACTCTCTCAGCCCAGTTAACCTAATAGAGTAACACTCTCAGCCCAGTTAACCTAATAGAGTAACTCTCTCAGCCCAGTTAACCTAATAGAGTAACTCTCTCAGCCCAGTTAACCTAATAGAGTAACTCTCTCAGCCCAGTTAACCTAATAGAGTAACTCTCTCATCCCTCAGCCCAGTTAACCTAATAGAGTAACTATCTCAGCCAGTTAACCTAATAGAGTAACTCTCTCAGCCCTCAGCCTAGTTAATCCAATAGAGGAACTCTCTCAGCCCTCAGCCCAGTTAACCTAATAGAGTAACTCTCTCATCCCTCATCCCAGTTAACCTAATAGAGTAACTCTCTCAGCCCAGTTAACCTAATAGAGTAACTCTCTCAGCCAGTTAACCTAATAATGTCTCTGTCTGTCTCTCTGTCTGTCTATCTCAATTCAATTCAAGGGCTTTATTGGCATGGGAAACATGTTAACATTGCCAAAGCATTCTGTCTCTCTCTCTGTCTCTCTCTCTGTCTCTCTGTCTCTCTCTCTGTCTCTCTCTCTGTCTCTCTCTCTGTCTCTCTCTCTGTCTCTCTCTCTGTCTCTCTCTGTCTCTCTGTTTGTCTCTCTATGTCTGTCTCTTTATGTCTGTCTCTATGTCTGTCTCTATGTCTGTCTCTCTATGTCTGTCTATCTATGTCTGTCTCTCTATGTCTGTCTCTCTATGTCTGTCTCTGTCTCTTTCTCTGTCTCTCTGTCTGTCTTTCTCTCTCTCTTTCTGTCTCTCTCTCTCTCTGTCTTTCTGTGTCTCTCTCTGTCTGTCTGTCTCTCTGTCTCACTCTCTCTCTCTCTTCAGGACTCAGCATTAATGATGGCTTATGATCACTTAATCCACTTCTTTCATCCCCCTCTCTCACTCCTTTGCTGAGATATGCTAGAGGGATGGATGAGCGGATGAAGGGATGATGTGCGGTCTAGAGTGGACTGATATCTCCTACAGTGGTTGTCACTTACATAAGCGTGTGTGTGTATCTGATGATTTGAACATTGAGACTGGTTACGTAAGGACATGATCTCAGAGAGACAGAGAGAGAGACAGGCTCTCATCTACAGTGGCAGTCTTTCCCAGCCTCCCTTTCCCAGGCTATACAGCGTGGCTCTCATCCACAGTGGCAGTCTTTCCCAGCCTCCCTTTCCCAGGCTATACAGCGTGGCTCTCATCCACAGTGGCAGTCTTTCCCAGCCTCCCTTTCCCAAGGAGGCTAGGACTACAGACACACTGTATAGCCATGCAGGTTTAAAATGTCTCCTCTGGGTCAGCTTTGGCAGTGACACAGGCTGACGAGCTGAGTGCCTGTCAGGAGCCAGGGCTATTAAATGATCACAGAGCTGCTTTCCCCAGACACACACACAGACTCTGCATTCTGCTGTCTAAAGGGGGGTACATTCTGCTGTCTAAAGGGGGTACATTCTTCTGTCTAATGGGGGTACATTCTTCTGTCTAATGGGGGATACATTCTGCTGTCTAATGGGGGTACATTCTGCTGTCTAATGGGGGTACATTCTGCTGTCTAATGGGGGTACATTCTGCTGTCTAATGGGGGTACATTCTGCTGTCCCAGTTCTTAATTCTCTTCCTTCTATCCTGTGTGTTTCTCTTCAGTCCCTCTGAACAACAGCACATGGCAGATAGACCACAGTTCATTCATATTCACTAGTCACTGCAATTACACTGCAGGGCTGCTAATGCCTTTTCCGTGGGAGGGCTCACCCGGGAGGGCCCACCCGGGAGGGCTCACCCGTACATCCTTTAGTCCACTTAATCCAGTGGTGGAAAATGGACCCAATTTTTATACTGAGTCAAAGTAAAGATGCTTCCCCCCCCAAAAAACATCTAAAATACCTTCATATAAAATGACTCAAGTGAAAGTAACCCAGTAAAATTCTATTTGATTAAAAGTCTAAAAGTATCTGTTTTAAATATACTTATTAAGGAGTAAATGTAATTGCTAAAATATACTTATAAAGATTAGGAAGCATGAGTTTTTTTTACTCACCAATGCAACCAGTGTGGTAAAAGACTTAGCAACTTAGTTGTAGTCACCATCTGGTTATCTACAAGTACAAACATAGTTATGTTTTTGGGTTACTACATATTCATGATCTTACATCCGTTTGCACTATCTCAAAGTCGTATGGCGAATCTACTCTGTGCTAATGAGTTCGTATGCTAGCTCGGTAGCTAGCTGGCTAACGTTAACACAGCCACAATGTCTGTGAAGCGGATGCTATCTAGTAGGAACCCGTTAGCACGGCAGGCCTTCTTGCAGTGGGCTCAATATGAAAGATAAAATCATGCCTGCTCGTTATAATAGTGTTGCACCTTGTCTGTTCTCCTTTTTGTTTGGTCAACTTTCCAGCATGTTTTCTGAGAATTAGGCTACAGCAGTGTTGTAACTTTTTTCACCTTGACTTAGTGCTAGCGCTCTGTATAACGGACATCTAGAATCTATTTATTGGCTTAGTGCTAGCGCTCTGTATAACGGACATCTAGAATCTATTTATTGGCTTAGTGCTAGCGCTCTGTATAACGCACATCTAGAATCTAT
Organism: Oncorhynchus tshawytscha; assembly: GCF_018296145.1. Classification (NCBI taxonomy): domain Eukaryota; kingdom Metazoa; phylum Chordata; class Actinopteri; order Salmoniformes; family Salmonidae; genus Oncorhynchus; species Oncorhynchus tshawytscha. Next base: position 51,376,986 of record NC_056458.1, on the reverse strand, counting down.
TTATTGGCTTAGTGCTAGCGCTCTGTATAACGCACATCTAGAATCTATTTATTGGCTTAGTGCTAGCGCTCTGTATAACGCACATCTAGAATCTATTTATTGGCTTAGTGCTAGCGCTCTGTATAACGCACATCTAGAATCTATTTATTGGCTTAGTGCTAGCGCTCTGTATAACGCACATCTAGAATCTATTTATTGGCTTAGTGCTAGCGCTCTGTATAACGCACATCTAGAATCTATTTATTGGCTTAGTGCTAGCGCTCTGTATAACGGACATCTAGAATCTATTTATTTGAGATTTTCTCACCACATAGCTAGCTATTGGATTTCCCTGACTCTCCCTCGCCCCAGTGAAGCTCCCGTCTCCCCCTTGCTTTGGTGGCTAACTCAGTGTGCACTCTTTTAAAAGTTGTACCATCAGATGGGCCCCAGCCAACCATCTGTAAGTCTCTGCTCTCTCTGCTTTTGATCTGCTATTATGTTTTTGTTGTGTTAGTTGTGTTCTAACTGGTCTCTAACAGTGGTAGTTGGCTAGGCTAATAACTTATTAGCTGGCTGGCTATGTTCTTGGCTAAGGTAACCACATATAGCTAGCTAACATTCTTTGATAATGGGTTCGACGGCATTATGTATTTCCAAACTTTGTTTTTCTTTAATGTAGCTGTAAACTAGGTGTTGACTGGCTGACTCAGACAGTGCTAACGGAATCTTAGCAGGCTGGTAGGGATAACATTAGCAGGCTTGTTGGCTAGCAACATTGCACGTATTTGCTTGTAATTTGGCTGAACATTTGATTTAAACCAGTAGTCATGAGTGTAAACAATTTGGTTTAATTTTAAGTTATTTCTATTGGAATTTACATTATAGGGAATAGGCTGTCTTGCCCAGTCCTCCATATTACATCACATCCCAGTAAAACATTTTCCGACATGACTTCGGCATTCTTCGTAATTCTGATTGGTTTGAAATATAAACATATAAAAGTGAGGAATAACTTTGCATTGGGACTTTTGATGCTATACTTATGGAACAGTATAACTTTAGACCGTCCCTTCGCCCGAACCAGGGACCTTCTGCACACATCAACAACAGTCACCCACGAAGCATCGTTACCCATCGCTCCACAAAAGCTGTGTCCCTTGCAGAGCAAGGGGAACCACTACTTCAAGGTCTCAGAGCAAGTGACGTCACCGGTTGAAACGCTATTTAGCGCGCACCACCGCTAACTAAACTAGCCGTTTCACATCCGTTACATCAGCACCACCGCTAACTAAGCTAGCCGTTTCACATCCGTTACATCAGCACCACCGCTAACTAAGCTAGCCGTTTCACATCCGTTACATCAGCACCACCGCTAACTAAGCTAGCTGTTTCACATCCGTTACACCAGAACCACCGCTAACTAAGCTAGCCGTTTCACATCCGTTACATCAGCACCACCGCTAACTAAGCTAGCCGTTTCACATCCGTTACACCAGCACCACCGCTAACTAAGCTAGCCGTTTCACATCCGTTACATCAGCACCACCGCTAACTAAGCTAGCCGTTTCACATCCGTTACATCAGCACCACCGCTAACTAAGCTGGCCGTTTCACATCCGTTACATCAGCACCACCGCTAACTAAGCTAGCCGTTTCACATCCGTTACATCAGCACCACCGCTAAGTAAGCTAGCCGTTTCACATCCATAACATCAGTACCACCGCTAACTAAACTAGCCATTTCACATCCGTTAAACTTATGCAAATCCATATGTTGCATGAGGTGACATTTATGCTACGTACCCTTTAAGTATCAAAAGTAAATTCTATAAATAATTTCCGATTCCTTATATTAAGCAAACTAGACAGCATGATTTTCTTGTTTAATTTTTTTAATTTTTAGGATAGCCAAGGGTAAACCATTTACAAACAAAGTATTAGTGTTTAGTCAGATCGGAAGCAGTAGGGATGACCACGTGTTCTTTTGATAGGTGCATTTGACTATTTGAAATGTGACAAGTACTTTTTGGTGTCGGGAAAATGTATGGAGTAAAAAGTAGATTATTTTCTTCATGAATATAGTAAAAAGTAAAAAAGTAGTGAAAAGTATGAATAATAAAGTAAAGTACAGATAAAAAATAAACCCTTTTTCAGGACCCTGTTTTTCAAAGATGATTCATAAAAATCCAAATTCCTTCACAGATCTTCATTGTAAAGGGTTTAAACACTGTTTCCCATGCTTGTTCAATGAACCATAAACAATTAATGAACATGCACCTGAGGAACGGTCGTTAAGACACTAACAGCTTACAGACAGTAGGCAATTAAGGTCACAGTTATGAAAACTTAGGACACTAAAGAGGCCTTTGTACTGACTCTGAAAAAACACCAAAAGAAAGATGCCCTGGGTCCCTGCTCATATGCGTGGACATGCCTTAGGCATGCTGCAAGGAGGCATGAGGACTGCAGATGTGGCCAGGGCAGTACTGTGAGACGCCGAAGACAGCGCTACAGGGAGACAAGACAGACAGCTGATCGTCCTCGCATTGGCAGACCACGCGTAACAACACCTGCACAGGGTCGGTACATCCGAACATTACACCTGCGGGACAGGTACAGGATGACAACAACAACTGCCCGAGTTACACCAGGAACGCACAATCCCTCCATCAGTGCTCAGACTGTCCGCAATAGGCTGAGAGAGGCTGGACTGAGGGCTTGTAGGCCTGTTGTAAGGCAGGTCCTCACCAGACATCCCCGGCAACAATGTTGCCTATGGAAACCAACCCACCGTCGCAGGACCAGACAGGACTGGCAAAACGTGCGGTCTCACCAGGGGTGATGGTCAGATTCACGTTTAACGTCGAAGGAATGAGCGTTACACCGAGGCTTGTACTCTGGATCGAGGTGGAGCGGTATCAATCTGGAGATGGATGGAGATGGAGGGTCCGTCATGGTCTGAGGTGGTGTGTCACAGCATCATCGGACTGAGCTTGTCATTGCAGGCAATCTCAATGCTGTGCATTATAGGGAAGACATCCTCCTCCCTCATGTGGTACCCTTCCTGCAGGCTCATCCTGACATGACCCTCCAGCATGACAATGCCACCACCCATACTGCTTGTTCTGTGCATAATTTCCTGCAAGTCAGGAATGTCAGTGTTCTGCCATGGCCAGAGAAGAGCCCGGATCTTAATCCCATTGAGAACATCTGGGACCTGTTGGATCGGAGGGTGATGGCTAGGGTCATTCCCCCCCAGAAATGTCCGGGAACATGCAGCTGCCTTGGTGGAAGAGTGGGTTATCATCTCACAGCAAGAACTGTCAAATCTGATGCAGTCCAAGAGGAGGAGATGCACTGCAGTAATTAATGCAGCTGGTGGCCACACCAGATACTGACTGTTACTTTTGATTTTGACCTCCCCTTTGTTCAGGGACACACTATTCCATTTCTGTAAGTCGCATGTCTGTGGAACTTGTTCAGTTTATGTCTCAGTTGTTGAATCTTGCTATGTTCAATTCTTTATGGGATTGAGGTCAGGGCTTTGTGATGGCCACTTCAATACTTTGACTTTGTTGTCATTAAGCCATTGTGCCACAACTTTGGAAGTATGCTTGGGGTCATTGTCCATTTGGAAGACCCGTTTGCAACAAAGCTTTAACTTCCTGACTGATGTCTTGAGACGTTGCTTCAATATATCCACATCATTTTCCTTCCTCACAATGCCATCTATTTTGTGAAGTGCACCAGTCCCTTCTGCAGCAAAGCGCACCCACTACATGATGCTGCCACCCCCGTGCTTCACGGTTGGGATGGTATTCTTTGGCTTGCAAGCCTCATTTTTCCTCCAAACATAACTGTGGTCATTATAGCCAAATTATTATATTTTTGTTTCATCAGACCAGAGAACATTTCTCCAAAAATGTACAGTCTTTGTCCGCATGTGCAGTTGCAAACCGAAATCTGGCTTTTTATGGCGGTTTTGGAGCGGTAGCTTCTTCCTTTCTGAGCGGTTTTCACGTTATGTCGATACAGGACTCCTTTTACTGTGGATATAGATACTTTTGTACCTGTTTTCACCAGCATCTTCACAAGGTCCTTCTCTGTTGTTCTGGGATTGATTTGCACTTCGCGCACCAAAGTCCATTAATCTCTAGGAGACAGAACGCGTCTCCTTCCTGAGCAGTATGACGGCTGCGTGGTCCCATGGTGTTTATACTTGCATACTATTGTTTGTACAGAACGTGGTACCTTCAGGCATTTGGAAATTGCTCCCAAGGATGAAACAGACTTGTGGAGGTCTACAATTCTTTTTCTGAGTTCTTGGCTGATTTCTTTAGATTTTCCTATGATGTCAAGCAAAGAGCCACTGAGTTTGAAGGTTGGCCTTGAAATACATCCACAGGTACACTTCAAATAGACTAATTGACATAATTTGAGTCAATCAGAAGTTTCTAAATCCATGACTTCGTTTTCTGGAATTTTCCAAGCTGTTTAAAGGCACAGTCAACTTAGTGTATGTAAACTTCTGACCCACAGGAATTGTGACACAGTGAATTATAAGTGAAATAATCTGTCTAAACAATTGTTGGAAAAATGACTTGTGCACAAAGTAGATGTCCTAACCGACTTGCCAAAACTATAGATTGTTAACAATACATTTTTGGAGCGGTTGAAAAATGAGTTTTAATGACTCCAACCTAAGTGTAACTTCAACTGTAAGTAACTTCCGACTTCAACTGTAAGTAACGTTAGCTAGCGAGCCAGCCAGCTAACAGTATGATTTAACTTAAAGGTCCCCAAAGCGCACACATCCCTGGGTCACTCGTCTTTTCAGTGTGCTGCAGCTAGCGATTGGAATGAGCTGCAACAAAAACTCACACGGGACAGTTTTATTTCAATCTCTACATTCAAACACTTGTGGCTGCTTTGCGTGATGTATTGTTGTCTCTACCTTCTTGCCCTTTGCTGTTGTCTGTGCCTAACAATTTTTGTACCGTATTTTTGCTTCTACCATGTTGTGTTGCTGCCATGTCATAGTCATGTGTTGCTACCATGTTATTGTCATGTGTTGCTGCCATGTTGTGTTGCTACCATGTTGTGTTGCTGCCATGTTATTGTCATGTGTTACTGCCATGTTGTGTTGCTGCCATGTTATTGTCATGTGGTGCTGCCATGTTATTGTCATGTGTTGCTACCATGTTGTGTTGCTGCCATGTTATTGTCATGTGTTACTGCCATGTTGTGTTGCTACCATGTTATTGTCATGTGTTGCTGCCATGTTGTGTTGCTGCCATGTTGTGTTGCTACCATGTTATTGTCATGTGTTACTGCCATGTTGTGTTGCTGCCATGTTATTGTCATGTGTTACTGCCATGTTATTGTCATGTGTTGCTGCCATGTTATTGTCATGTGTTGCTGCCCTGTTATTGTCATGTGGTGCTGCCATGTTATTGTCATGTGTTGCTGCCATGTTGTGTTGCTGCCATGTTGTGTTGCTGCCATGTTATTGTCATGTGTTGCTGCCATGTTATTGTCATGTGTTGCTGCCATGTTATTGTCATGTGTTGCTGCCATGTTATTGTCATGTGTTACTGCCATGTTGTGTTGCTGCCATGTTATTGTCATGTGTTACTGCCATGTTGTGTTGCTGCCATGTTGTTGCCATGTGTTACTGCCATGTTGTGTTGCTGCCATGTTATTGTCATGTGTTACTGCCATGTTATTGTCATGTGTTGCTGCCATGTTATTGTCATGTGTTACTGCCATGTTGTGTTGCTGCCATGTTGTTGCCATGTGTTACTGCCATGTTGTGCTGCTGCCATGTTATTGTCATGTGTTACTGCCATGTTATTGTCATGTGTTGCTGCCATGGTGTGTTGCTGCCATGTTGTTGTCATGTGTTGCTGCCATGTTGTGTTGCTGCCATGTTGCTGCCATGTGTTACTGCTATGGTGTGTTGCTGCCATGGTGTGTTGCTGCCATGGTGTGTTGCTGCCATGTTATTGTCATGTGTTGTTGCCATGTTGTTGTCATGTTGTTGCCATGTTGTTGTCACCTCATCCCGTCAGTTGAGGATGCCTGGTCATTCTTTAAAAGTAACTTCCTCACCATTTTAGATAAGCATGCTCCGTTCAAAAAATGCAGAACTAAGAACAGATACAGTCCTTGGTTCACCCCAGACCTGACTGCCCTCGACCAGCACAAAAACCTCCTGTGGCGGACTGCAATAGCATCGAATAGTCCCCGGCAACTGTTCAGGGAAGTCAGGAACCAATACACGCAGTCAGTCAGGAAAGCTAAGGCCAGCTTCTTCAGGCAGAAGTTTGCATCCTGTAGCTCCAACTCCAAAAAGTTCTGGGACACTGTGAAGTCCATGGAGAACAAGAGCACCTCCTCCCAGCTGCCCACTGCACTGAGGCTAGGTAACACGGTCACCACCGATAAATCCATGATTATCGAAAACTTCAATAAGCATTTCTCAACGGCTGGCCATGCCTTCCGCCTGGCTACTCCAACCTCGGCCAACAGCTCCGCCCCCCCCGGCAGCTCCTCGCCCAAGCCTCTCCAGGTTCTCCTTTACCCAAATCCAGATAGCAGATGTTCTGAAAGAGCTGCAAAACCTGGACCCGTACAAATCAGCTGGGCTTGACAATCTGGACCCCCTATTTCTGAAACTTTCCGCCGCCATTGTCGCAACCCCTATTACCAGCCTGGAACTCAAATCCTTCTGTTCACCTGATTTAGAATTCCTCACAATCAAATGTAGACCGCATTATCTACCAAGAGAATTCTCTTCGATTATAATCACAGCCGTATATATCCCCCCCCAAGCAGACACATCGATGGCTCTGTACGAACTTTATTTAACTCTCTGCAAACTGGAAACGATTTATCCGGAGGCTGCATTCATTGTAGCTGGGGATTTTAACAAGGCTAATCTGAAAACAAGACTCCCTAAATTTTATCAGCATATCGATTGCGCAACCAGGGGTGGAAAGACCTTGGATCATTGTTACTCTAACTTCCGCGACGCATATAAGGCCCTGCCCCGCCCCCTTTCGGAAAAGCTGACCACGACTCCATTTTGTTGATCCCAGCCTACAGACAGAAACTAAAACAAGAAGCTCCCACACTGAGGTCTGTTCAACGCTGGTCCGACCAAGCTGACTCCACACTCCAAGACTGCTTCCATCACGTGGACTGGGAGATGTTTCGTATTGCGTCAGATAACAACATTGACGAATACGCTGATTCGGTGTGCGAGTTCATTAGAACTTGCGTTGAAGATGTCGTTCCCATAGCAACGATTAAAACATTCCCTAACCAGAAACCTTGGATTGATGGCAGCATTCGTGTGAAACTGAAGGCACGAACCACTGCTTTTAATCAGGGCAAGGTGTCTGGTAACATGGCTGAATACAAACAGTGCAGCTATTCCCTCCGCAAGGCTATCAAACAAGCTAAGCGCCAGTACAGAGACAAAGTAGAATCTCAATTCAACGGCTCAGACACAAGAGGCATGTGGCAGGGTCTACAGTCAATCACGGACTACAGGAAGAAACCCAGCCCAGTCACGGACCAGGATGTCTTGCTCCCAGGCAGACTAAATAACTTTTTGCCCTCTTTGAGGACAATACAGTGCCACTGACACGGCCTGCAACGAAAACATACAGTCTCTCCTTCACTGCAGCCGAAGTGAGTAAGACATTTAAACGTGTTAACCCTCGCAAGGCTGCAGGCCCAGACGGCGTCCCCAGCCGCGCCCTCAGAGCATGCGCAGACCAGCTGGCCGGTGTGTTTACGGACATATTCAATCAATCCCTATACCAGTCTGCTGTTCCCACATGCTTCAAGAGGGCCACCATTGTTCCTGTTCCCAAGAAAGCTAAGGTAACTGAGCTAAACGACTACCGCCCCGTAGCACTCACATCCGTCATCATGAAGTGCTTTGAGAGACTAGTCAAGGACCATATCACCTCCACCCTACCTGACACCCTAGACCCACTCCAATTTGCTTACCGCCCAAATAGGTCCACAGACGATGCAATCTCAACCACACTGCACACTGCCCTAACCCATCTGGACAAGAGGAATACCTATGTGAGAATGCTGTTCATCGACTACAGCTCGGCATTCAACACCATAGTACCCTCCAAGCTCGTCATCAAGCTCGAGACCCTGGGTCTCGACCCCGCCCTGTGCAACTGGGTTCTGACTTCCTGACGGGCCGCCCCCAGGTGGTGAGGGTAGGCAACAACATCTCCTCCCCGCTGATCCTCAACACTGGGGCCCCACAAGGGTGCGTTCTGAGCCCTCTCCTGTACTCCCTGTTCACCTACGACTGCGTGGCCATGCATGCCTCCAACTCAATCATCAAGTTTGCGGACGACACAACAGTGGTAGGCTTGATTACCAACAACGACGAGACGGCCTACAGGGAGGAGGTGAGGGCCCTCGGAGTGTGGTGTCAGGAAAATAACCTCACACTCAACGTCAATAAAACTAAGGAGATGATTGTGGACTTCAGGAAACAGCAGAGGGAACACCCCCCATCCACATCGATGGAACAGTAGTGGAGAGGGTAGCAAGTTTTAAGTTCCTCGGCATACACATCACAGACAAACTGAATTGGTCCACTCACACAGACAGCATCGTGAGGAAGGCGCAGCAGCGCCTCTTCAACCTCAGGAGGCTGAAGAAATTCGGCTTGTCACCAAAAGCACTCACAAACTTCCACAGATGCACAATCGAGAGCATCCTGGCGGGCTGTATCACCGCCTGGTATGGCAACTGCACCGCCCTCAACCGTAAGGCTCTCCAGAGGGTAGTGAGGTCTGCACAACGCATCACCGGGGCAAACGACCTGCCCTCCAGGACACCTACACCACCCGATGCTACAGGAAGGCCATAAAGATCATCAAGGACATCAACCACCCGAGCCACTACCTGTTCACCCCGCTATCATCCAGAAGGCGAGGTCAGTACAGGTGCATCAAAGCTGGGACCGAGAGACTGAAAAACAGCTTCTATCTCAAGGCCATCAGACTGTTAAACAGCCACCACCAACATTGAGTGGCTACTGCCAACACACTGTCAATGACACTGACTCTACTCCAGCCACTTTAATAATGAGAATTGATGGGAAATGATGTAAATATATCACTAGCCACTTTAAACAATGCTACCTTATATAATGTTACTTACCCTACATTATTCATCTCATATGCATACGTAGATACTGTACTCTATATCATCGACTGCATCCTTATGTAATACATGTATCACTAGCCACTTTAACTATGCCACTTGGTTTACATACTCATCTCATATGTATATACTGTACTCGATATCATCTACCGTATCTTGCCTATGCTGCTCTGTACCATCACTCATTCATATATCCTTATGTACATATTCTTTATCCCCTTACACTGTGTATAAGACAGTAGTTTTTTTTTTTTGGAATTGTTAGTTAGATTACTTGTTCGTTATTACTGCATTGTCGGAACTAGAAGCACAAGCATTTCGCTACACTCGCATTAACATCTGCTAACCATGTGTATGTGACAAATAAAATTTGATTTGATTTGTTCAACCTCTCTTTCATATCGTCTGAGATCCCCAAGGATTGGAAAGCTGCCGCAGTCATCCCCCTCTTCAAAGGGGGAGACACCCTGGACCCAAACTGTTACAGACCTATATCCATCCTGCCCTGCCTATCTAAGGTCTTCGAAAGCCAAGTCAACAAACAGGTGACCATCTGACCATCTCCGCTGTGCAATCTGGTTTCCGAGCCGGTCACGGGTGCACCTCAGCCACACTCAAGGTACTAAACGATATCATAACCGCCATCGATAAAAGACAGTACTGTGCAGCCGTCTTCATTGACCTTGCCAAGGCTTTCGACTCTGTCAATCACCATATTCTTATCGGCAGACTCAGTAGCCTCGGTTTTTCGGATGACTGCCTTGCCTGGTTCACCAATTACTTTGCAGACAGAGTTCAGTGTGTCAAATCGGAGGGCATGCTGTCCGGTCCTCTGGCAGTCTCTATGGGGGTGCCACAGGGTTCAATTCTCGGGCCGACTCTTTTCTCTGTATATATCAATGATGTTGCTCTTGCTGCGGGCGATTCCCTGATCCACCTCTACGCAGACGACACCATTCTATATACTTTCGGCCCGTCACTGGACACTGTGCTATCTAACCTCCAAACAAGCTTCAATGCCATACAACACTCCTTCCATGGCCTCCAACTGCTCTTAAACGCTAGTAAAACCAAATACATGCTTTTCAACCGATCGCTGCCTGCACCCGCATGCCCGACTAGCATCACCACCCTGGATGGTTCCGACCTTGAATATGTGGACATCTATAAGTACCTAGGTGTCTGGCTAGACTGCAAACTCTCCTTCCAGACTCATATCAAACATCTCCAATCGAAAATCAAATCAAGATTCGGCTTTCTATTCCGCAACAAAGCCTCCTTCACTCACGCCGCCAAGCTTACCCTAGTAAAACTGACTATCCTACCGATCCTCGACTTCGGCGATGTCATCTACAAAATGGCTTCCAACACTCTACTCAGCAAACTGGATGCAGTCTATCACAGTGCCATCCGTTTTGTCACTAAAGCACCTTATACCACCCACCACTGCAACCTGTATGCTCTAGTCGGCTGGCCCTCATTACATATTCGTCGCCAGACCCACTGGCTCCAGGTCATCTACAAGTCCATGCTAGGTAAAGCTCCGCCTTATCTCAGTTCACTGGTCACGATGGTAACACCCATCCGTAGCACGCGCTCCAGCAGGTGTATCTCACTGATCATCCCTAAAGCCAACACCTCATTTGGCCGCCTTTCGTTCCAGTACTCTGCTGCCTGTGACTGGAACGAATTGCAAAAATCGCTGAAGTTGGAGACTTTTATCTCCCTCACCAACTTCAAACATCAGCTAACCGATCGCTGCTGCTGTACATAGTCTATTGGTAAATAGCCCACCCATTTTCACCTACCTCATCCCCATACTGTTTTTATTTATTTACTTTTCTGCTCTTTTGCACACCAATATCTCTACCTGTACATGACCATCTGATCATTTATCACTCCAGTGTTAATCTGCAAAATTGTAATTATTCGCCTACCTCCTCATGCCTTTTGCACACATTGTATATAGACTCCCCCCTTTGTTTTCTACTGTGTTATTGACTTGTTAATTGTTTATTCCATGTGTAACTCTGTGTTGTCTGCTCACACTGCTATGCTTTATCTTGGCCAGGTCGCAGTTGCAAATGAGAACTTGTTCTCAACTAGCCTACCTGGTTAAATAAAGGTGAAATAAAAAATAAAAATGTGTTGCTGCCATGTTGTGTTGCTGCCATGTGAGGCTGCCATGTTATTGTCATGTGCTGCTGCCATGTTGTGCTGCTGCCATGTTGTGCTGCTGCCATGTTGTGTTGCTGCCATGTTATTGTCATGTGTTGCTGCCATGTTATTGTTATGTGTTGCTGCCATGTTGTGTTGCTGCCATGTTGTGTTGCTGCCATGTTGTGTTGCTACCATGTTATTGTCATGTGTTGCTGCCATGTTATTGTTATGTGTTGCTGCCATGTTGTGTTGCTGCCATGTTGTGTTGCTGCCATGTTGTGTTGCTACCATGTTGTGTTGCTGCCATGTTATTGTCATGTGTTGCTGCCATGTTGTGTTGCTGCCATGTTATTGTCATGTGTTGCTGCCATGTTGTGTTGCTGCCATGTTATTGTCATGTGTTGCTGCCATGTTGTGTTGCTGCCATGTTATTGTCATGTGTTGCTGCCATGTTGTGTTGCTGCCATGTTATTGTCATGTGGTGCTGCCATGTTATTGTCATGTGTTGCTGCCATGTTGTGTTGCTGCCATGTTATTGTCATGTGTTGCTGCCATGTTGTGTTGCTGCCATGTTATTGTCATGTGTTGCTGCCATGTTGTGTTGCTGCCATGTTATTGTCATGTGGTGCTGCCATGTTATTGTCATGTGTTGCTGCCATGTTGTGTTGCCATGTTGTGTTGTGCCATGTTGTGTTGTTGCCATGTTGTGTTGTTGCCATGTTGTGTTGTTGCCATGTTATTGTCATGTGTTGCTGCCATGTTTGTTGCTGCCATGTTATTGTCATGTGTTACTGCCATGTTATTGTCATGTGTTACTGCCATGTTATTGTCATGTGTTGCTGCCATGTTGTGTTGTTGCCATGTTATTGTCATGTGTTACTGCCATGTTATTGTTATGTGTTGTAGTCATGTTGTGTTGCTACCATGTTGTGTTATTGTCTTAGATCTATTTTTATGTAGGGTTGTAGTGTCTCTCTTGTCATGACGTGTTTTGTCCAACGTTCTTATTTTTAATCCAAGCCCCCGTCCCCACAGGAGGCCTTTTACCTCTTGGTTGGCCATCATTGCAAATAAGAATGTGTTTTTAGTTGACTTGTCATGTTAAATAATAAAAACAATTAAATGTCTCTTAATTATGCATGTAAACATGTTCAAATGTAATGAGAAATCAGGCTTGGGCCAAAGTTAGAAAAACAGACTGTTGGCAGTTTTTTCAGGCAATTGAGAAATAGAATCACTTCCTCAAACAAGAAACCTAAATCATTCTACTTTCTAAGTTCTATCTCAGATGTTGCTGGTGATCCATTTACGGTTTGGAAAACAGTTAATGCATTGAAGCGTGGAAATTCCTCTCCTTCTCTGTCTAAGCAAGTTGTGTCAGACTCCGGAATCATTAATGAGAAAAATTAGAAGTGAAGCTTTTAATCAGCATTTTATCTCGGCAAGATTTTTATTTGAAAGAAATGGTGGTTTAATTGACCCTGGTGAGCCAGACGACTGCCTGCCCCTCTCCCAGCCTCCAGTCTAATCAATAAACTTTGATTTGATTTGGCCCGATGGTAGTTTCATCAACAACAAGTGAATCTATGTTTCATTTCAGCAACTTTCTACTGGTGATGTCCTAGAAGACCTGATTAAGATTGTAAATAAATCCACTGGAGCTGAAGTGCTTGATCCTTTTGTGCTGTAGGTTTCTGGTCCTCTGACTGCATCACCTTTAACACAAATGTTTAACCTTACAAGTATTTCTGGTACCATCCCCAGGGTCTGGAAGGAGGCCCATATACTCCCCCTGGTACCATCTCCAGGGTCTGGAAGGAGGCCCATATACCCCCCCTGGTACCATTCCCAGATATTTTTCCTGGAGGGAAGTGGCTTCTTTGCTGCCCTTCTTGACACCAGGCCATCCTCCAAAAGTCTTCGCCTCACTGTGTGTGCAGATGCACTCACACCTGCCTGCTGCCATTCCTGAGCAAGCTCTGTTCTAGTGGAGCCCCGATCCCACAGCTGAATCAACTTTAGGACTTTCTGAACTTTCTTGGGCGCCCTGAAGCCTTCTTCACAACAATTGAACCTCTCTACTTGAAGATCTTGATGATCCGATAAATGGTTGATTTATGTGCAATCTTACTGGCAGCGATATCCTTGCCTGTGAAGCCCTTTTTGTGCAAATCAATGATGGCAGGACGTGTTTCCTTGCAGGTAACACTCACACCTGTGTTAAAGAGAGAATCACTGACATGATGTCAGCTGGTCCTTTTGTGGCAGGGCTGAAATGTAGTTGAAATGTTTTTTGGGGATTCATTTAATTTGCATGGCAAAGAGGGACTTTGCAATTAATTGCAATTCATCTGATCACTCTTCATAACATTCTGGAGTCTATGCAAATTGCCATTATACAAACTGAGGCAGTAGACTGTGAAGTTAATATTTGTGTCATTCTCAAAACTTTTGGCCACGGCTGTACATACAGGTGAAGTCGGAAGTTTACATGCACCTTTTCCAAATACATTTAATCTCAGTTTTTTTTAAATAATTCCTGATATTTAATCCTTGTATAAAATGTCCGGTCTTTTATTTTATAAAAAAATATAAAAATGTACGTTACTGTAAACATTTATCAACGTTGCTATGGAACAGGGGGCAGTTGCTATGGAACAGGGGGCAGTTGCTATGGAACAGGGGGCAGTTGCTATGGAACAGGGGGCAGTTGCTATGGAACGGGGGCAGTTGCTATGGAACGGGGGCAGTTGCTATGGAACGGGGGCAGTTGCTATGGAACGGGGGGGCTATGGAACGGGGGCAGTTGCTATGGAACGGGGGGGCAGTTGCTATGGAACGGGGGCAGTTGCTATGGAACGGGGGGCAGAATGGTAAGGTCTTGAATTCCAGCAGTAGTTAAAGGATCACTGTTTATTATGTCTGTGGTTGCCTGTGGTTGTGTGTGTCTGTGTGTGTGTGTGTGTCTGTGTGTGTGTGTGTCTGTGGTTGTGTGTGTGTGTGTCTGTGGTTGTGTGTGGTTGTGTCTGTGGTTGTGTGTGGTTGTGTGTGTGTGTGTCTGTGGTTGTGTGTGTGTGTGTGGTTGTGTGTGTGTGTCTGTGTGTTTCTGTCTGTGTCCGCGTGTGTATTCATTCTCCTCCAGCTTGGTGAGTGAATTTTAGTAGAATCCCTAGTCTCTCTCTAAAGGGATTATATTCATCCCAATACTAATATCTAGCTATCATTATGTGCTTTTTAAAACGGTGTGTGTGTATCCTGGGGAGCTTAGAGGTCAACTGAATGTCTGATGCTCAGCTGAGAGGTTGGTCTTTGGTTCGGTACAGCTTTGCACAACGACTGGCAATCAACAGGCTAGTAGGGCACAGACACACAGACACCCACATGCACAGACACACACACACAGACACACACGTGCCCAGGCACTCAGACATAGTGTATTAGCAACAATCTCTGGCTTATTGCAAAATTAGATGTTTTTCCATGTTTCTCCAAATGGCAAATTTAGAAGTTGTAAGAACAAGTGCCTTTCACTGGGATTGAATTCGTGACCCTCGGAGCCGGAGCTCACAAATTATGCCTATCCTCCACCCCCAATATATTAGGTACACATCTCAAGAGGTTAAGGGTTACGGTTTGGGTTACAGAAACATCTATAAGGGTTAAAATAAGTTATTTCCAATTGGTTAACCGTTCAGGTATTACTTCCTATTGGTTGATTTAAGGATTAAGGTTGGGGAGAGGGTTGATTAACCTCATTACGGTTGGGGAGAGGGTTGATTAACCTCATTACGGTTGGGGAGAGAGTTGATTAACCTCATTACGGTTGGGGAGAGGGTTGATTAATTACGGTTGGGGAGAGGGTTGATTAACCTCATTACGGTTGGGGAGAGGGTTGTTGATTAACCTCATTACGGTTGGGGAGAGAGTTGATTAACCTCATTACGGTTGGGGAGAGGGTTGATTAACCTGACCAAGGTTGGGGAGAGGGTTGTTTAACCTCATTACGGTTGGGGAGAGGGTTGATTAACCTCATTAATGTTGGGGAGAGGGTTGATTAACCTCATTACGGTTGGGGAGAGGGTTGATTAACCTCATTACGGTTGGGGAGAGGGTTGATTAACCTCATTACGGTTGGGGAGAGGGTTGATTAACCTCATTACGGTTGGGGAGAGAGTTGATTAACCTCATTACGGTTGGGGAGAGGGTTGATTAACCTGACCAAGGTTGGGGAGAGGGTTGTTTAACCTCATTACGGTTGGGGAGAGGATTGATTAACCTCATTAATGTTGGGGAGAGGGTTGATTAACCTCATTACGGTTGGGGAGAGGGTTGATCATCACGGTTGGGGAGAGGGTTGATTAACCTCATCACGGTTGGGGAGAGGGTTGATTAACCTCATCACGGTTGGGGAGAGGGTTGATTAACCTCATCAAGGTTGGGGAGAGGGTTGGGAGAGGGTTGATTAACCTCATCATGGTTGGGGAGAGGGTTGATTAACCTCATCAAGGTTGGGGAGAGGGTTGATTAACCTCATCAAGGTTGGGGAGAGGGTTGATTAACCTCAGGTAGTTCGCTGTTTGATTGTCATTCTATTAGTGTTCTGACTCAACCACAACACACTACTGTGTCTCCTGACATCCTGCTGAGTGTGTGTGTGTGTGTCTGTTGGCGTGTGTGTGTGTGTGTGTGTGTGCGCGTGTGTGCATGTGAGTTTGTGTGTGTGCGCGTGTCTGTCGGCGTGTGTGCGCGTGTCTAAGAGCAGGTACGGTAAATGTCAAAATAAATGTTTTTAAAGCACGACTATCAATTTGCCACTTTGTTGCCATGGTTTATGTTCATATCTCTCTCAAACACATAGAAAAGTGTCGCTGAGGTCAGGAGTCTACTTTCTTATTTTACCAATTTACAGCATGATGTTTATTATTTTATTTATTTTATTCTACCAGGTAAGTTGACTGAGAACACGTTCTCAGTTACCACAACAACCTGGGGAATAGTTACAGGGGAGAAGAGATTAATGTTCCAATTGGAAGCTAGGGATTATTAGGTGACCGTGATGGTTTGAGGGCCAGATTGGGAATTTAGCCAGGACACCAGGGTTAACACCCCTACTCTTACGATTCGTGCCATGGGATCTTTAGTGACCACAGAGAATCAGGACACCCCAGACGGTACCCTACACAGGGCAATGTCCCCAATCACTGCCCTGGGGCATTGGGATATGTTCAATCCAGAGGACAGAGTGCCTCCAACATCACTTCCAGCAGCATCTGGTCTCCCATCCAGAGACTGACCGGGACCTGCTTAGCTTCAGAGGCAAGCATTGGGATCCAGGGTGGTGTGTTGGAAGTTTAGAACTACTCTGTAATTCTTCGGGATCGGTGTCTCATCCACGGGACGGTTGCGCTAACGTAGGCTAATACGATTAGCATGAGGTTGTAAGTAAAAAGAACATTTCCCAGGCCATAGACATATCTGATATTGGCAGAAAGCTTACCTTATTGTTAATCTAACGGCACTGTCCAATTTACAGTAGCTATTACAGTGAAAAAATACCATGTTATTGTTTGAGGAGGGTGCACAATTTTGAACATGAAAAGTTATTCATAAACAAATTAGGCACATTTGGGCAGTCTTGATACAAAATGTTGATCAGAAATGCAATGGTTCATTTGTCTAAATCGTTGCACACACACTGCTGCCATCTAGTGCCCAACATGTAAATTGCACCTGGGCTGTAATAATACATTATGGCCTTTCTCTTGCATTTCAAAGATGGTACAAAAAAAATTATCTTATTATCTGTATTATCTTTTCCCAGATCTATTGTGTTATATTCTCCTACATTCCCTTCACATTTCCACAAATTTCAAAGTGTTTCCTTTCAAATAGCACCAAGAAGAAGCATATTCTTGCTTCAGGGCCAGACTACACTCAATCATATGACCCACTGAAGAGATGAGTCTTCAGTAACGATTTAAAGGTTGAGACCGAGTCTGCGTCTCTCACGTTCCATAAAAATTGAGCTATTTAGGAGGAAGCCCTGCCTCCAGCTGTTTGCTTGGAGATTCTAGGTACAATTAGGTGGCCTGCGTCTTGTGACCGTAGCTTACGAGTAGGTATGTACGGCAGGACCAAATCAGAGACATAGGTAGGAGTAAGCCCATGTAATTCTTTGTAGGTTAGCAGTAAAACCTTGAAATCAGCCCTTGCCTTGACAGGAAGCCAGTGTAGGGAGGCCAGCACTAGAGCGTCGTTCTGACGCCATTAACTTCTTGAAGCTACCCATCCCTGTCGCTGGATCATTTTTTAAAAAGAAAAAAAAGAAAAGCATTTTAAATATATTATATCACTGTTATACCACTAACACTATTCTAACACTTATTTTTTTATTTTATTTCACCTTTATTTAACCAGGTAGGCTAGTTGAGAACACCTTTATTTAACCAGGTAGGCTAGTTGAGAACACCTTTATTTAACCAGGTAGGCTAGTTGAGAACACCTTTATTTAACCAGGTAGGCTAGTTGAGAACACCTTTATTTAACCAGGTAGGCTAGTTGAGAACACCTTTATTTAACCAGGTAGGCTAGTTGAGAACACCTTTATTTAACAAGGTAGGCTAGTTGAGAACACCTTTATTTAACCAGGTAGGCTAGTTGAGAACAAGTTCTCATTTACAACTGCGACCTGGCCAAGATAAAGCAAAGCAGTTCGACACATACAACAACAAAGAGTTACTCATGGAATAAACAAACATACAGTCAATAATACAATATTAGTCTATATAACAGTCTATATTCAATGTGTGCAAATGAGATAGGATATAACACTATATCACTATATCACTGTTATAACACTATATACCACAAAAACGAATATATCACTATTATACCACTATATACCACTAACACTATTATATCACTATATACCACTATTATATCACTATATACCTATATTATACCACTGTATACCACTAACACTATTTTATCACTGTTATATCACTATTATACCACTATATACCACTATTATATACCTATATCTATAGGGAGGAGGTGAGGGCCCTCAGAGTGTGGTGTCAGGAAAATAACCTCACACTCAACGTCAACAAAACTAAGGAGATGATTGTGGACTTCAGGAAACAGCAGAGGAAACACCCCCCCATCCACATCGATGGAACAGTAGTGGAGAGGGTAGCAAGTTTTAAGTTCCTCGGCGTACACATCACAGACAAACTGAATTGGTCCACTCACACAGACAGCATCGTGAGGAAGGCGCAGCAGCGCCTCTTCAACCTCAGGAGGCTGAAGAAATTCGGCTTGTCACCAAAAGCACTCACAAACTTCTACAGATGCACAATCGAGAGCATCCTGGCGGGCTGTATCACCGCCTGGTATGGCAACTGCACCGCCCTCAACCGTAAGGCTCTCCAGAGGGTAGTGAGGTCTGCACAACGCATCACCGGGGGCAAACGACCTGCCCTCCAGGACACCTACACCACCCGATGCTACAGGAAGGCCATAAAGATCATCAAGGACATCAACCACCCGAGCCACTGCCTGTTCACCCCGCTGTCATCCAGAAGGCGAGGTCAGTACAGGTGCATCAAAGCTGGGACCGAGAGACAGAAGCTGTTTTTCAATCTCAAGGCCATCAGACTGTTAAACAGCCACCACTAACATTGAGTGGCTACTGCCAACACACTGTCAATGACACTGACTCTACTCCAGCCACTTTAATAATGGGAATTGATGGGAAATGATGTAAATATATCACTAGCCACTTTAAACAATGCTA
Source organism: Oncorhynchus tshawytscha (assembly GCF_018296145.1). Lineage (NCBI taxonomy): Eukaryota > Metazoa > Chordata > Actinopteri > Salmoniformes > Salmonidae > Oncorhynchus > Oncorhynchus tshawytscha. Next base: position 51,357,839 of record NC_056458.1, on the reverse strand, counting down.
CCTTATATAATGTTACTTACCCTACATTATTCATCTCATATGCATACGTAGATACTGTACTCTATATCATCGACTGCATCCTTATGTAATACATGTATCAGTAGCCACTTTAACTATGCCACTTGGTTTACATACTCATCTCATATGTATATACTGCACTCGATATCATCTACTGTATCTTGCCTATGCTGCTCTGTACCATCACTCATTCATATATCCTTATGTACATATTCTTTATCCCCTTACACTGTGTATAAGACAGTAGTTTTTTGGAATTGTTAGTTAGATTACTTGTTCGTTATTACTGCATTGTCGGAACTAGAAGCACAAGCATTTCGCTACACTCGCATTAACATCTGCTAACCATGTGTATGTGACAAATAAAATTTGATTTGATTTGATTTGATTTATATACCACTATTATACCACTATATACCACTATTATATATCTATATACCACTAAAACTATTATGTCACTGTTATATCTATTATACCACTATTATACCACTATATACCACTAACACTATTATACCACTATTATACCACTATTATACCACTAACACTATTATACCACTAACACTATTATACCACTATTATACCACTATTATACCACTAACACTATTATACCACTAACACTATTATACCACTATTATACCACTATTATACCACCATTATACCACTAACACTATTATGCCACTATTATACCATTATTATACCACTATTATACCACTAACACTATTATATCACTAACACTATTATACCACTATTATACCACTATTATATCACTATTATACCACTAACACTATTATGCCACTATTATACCATTATTATACCACTATTATACCACAAACACTATTATATCACTATTATATCACTATTATATCACTATTATAACACTATGACACTATTATACCACTACCACTATTATACCACTATTATACCACTATTATACCACTATTATAACACTAACACTATTTTACCACTATTATACCACTATTATACCACTACCACTATTATACCACTATTATACCACTAACACTATTATACCACTATTATACCACTAACACTATTATATCACTATTATACCACTATTATACCACTATTATACCACTATTATACCACTAACACTATTATACCACTATTATAACACTATTATACCACTATTATATCACTAACACTATTATATCACTATTATACCACTAACACTATTATATCACTAGTATACCACTATTATATTACTAACACTATTATATCACTATTATACCACTATTATATCACTATTATACCACTATTATACCACTATTATACCACTATTATACCTCTATTATATCACGATTATATCACTAACACTATTATATCACTATTATACCACTTATATCACTATTATACCAATATTATACCACTATTATACCACTAACACTATTATATCACTATTATACCACTAACACTGTTATACCACTATTATACCACTATTATATCACTATTATATCACTATTATATCACTATTATACCACTATTATACCACTATTATACCACTATTATATCACTATTATAACACTATTATAACACTATTATACCACTATTATACCACTATTATATCACTATTATACCACTATTATACCACTAACACTATTATACCACTATTATACCACTATTATACCAATATTATATCACTATTATACCACTATTATACCACTATTACACCACTAACACTATTATACCACTATTATACCACTATTATACCTCTATTATATCACTATTATATCACTAACACTATTATATCACTATTATACCACTTATCACTATTATACCACTATTATACCACTAACACTATTATATCACTATTATACCACTTATCACTATTATACCACTATTATACCACTAACACTATTATATCACTATTATACCACTATTATATCACTATTATACCACTATTATACCACTATTATACCACTATTATATCACTATTATACCACTATTATATCACTATTATACCACTATTATACCACTATTATATCACTTATACCACTATTATACCACTATTATATCACTATTGTACCACTATTATACCACTATTATTCGACTATTATATCACTATTATACCACTATTATACCACTATTATAACACTATTATAACACTATTATACCACTATTATACCACTAACACTATTATACCACTATTATTCGACTATTATATCACTATTATACCACTATTATACCACTATTATATCACTATTATACCACTATTATACCACTATTACACCACTAACACTATTATACCACTATTATACCACTATTATACCACCATTATACCACTAACACTATTATGCCACTATTATACCATTATTATACCACTATTATACCACTAACACTATTATATCACTAACACTATTATACCACTATTATACCACTATTATATCACTATTATACCACTAACACTATTATGCCACTATTATACCATTATTATACCACTATTATACCACAAACACTATTATATCACTATTATATCACTATTATATCACTATTATAACACTATGACACTATTATACCACTACCACTATTATACCACTATTATACCACTATTATACCACTATTATAACACTAACACTATTTTACCACTATTATACCACTATTATACCACTACCACTATTATACCACTATTATACCACTATTATACCACTAACACTATTATACCACTATTATACCACTAACACTATTATACCACTATTATACCACTAACACTATTATATCACTATTATACCACTATTATACCACTATTATACCACTAACACTATTATACCACTATTATAACACTATTATACCACTATTATATCACTAACACTATTATATCACTATTATACCACTAACACTATTATATCACTAGTATACCACTATTATATCACTATTATATTACTAACACTATTATATCACTATTATACCACTATTATATCACTATTATACCACTATTATACCTCTATTATATCACGATTATATCACTAACACTATTATATCACTATTATACCACTTATATCACTATTATACCAATATTATACCACTATTATACCACTAACACTATTATATCACTATTATACCACTAACACTGTTATACCACTATTATACCACTATTATATCACTATTATATCACTATTATACCACTATTATACCACTATTATACCACTATTATATCACTATTATACCACTATTATACCACTATTATATCACTATTATACCACTATTATACCACTATTATATCACTATTATACCACTATTATACCACTAACACTATTATACCACTATTATACCACTATTATACCAATATTATATCACTATTATACCACTATTATACCACTATTACACCACTAACACTATTATACCACTATTATACCACTATTATACCTCTATTATATCACTAACACTATTATATCACTATTATACCACTTATATCACTATTATACCACTATTATACCACTATTATACCACTAACACTATTATATCACTATTATACCACTAACACTGTTATACCACTATTATACCACTATTATATCACTATTATACCACTATTATATCACTATTATACCATTATTATTCCACTATTATACCACTATTATATCACTATTATACCACTATTATATCACTATTATACCACTATTATACCACTATTACACCACTAACACTATTATACCACTATTATACCACTATTATACCTCTATTATATCACTATTATATCACTAACACTATTATAACACTATTATAACACTATTATACCACTATTATACCACTATTATACCACTATTATAACACTATTATAACACTATTATACCACTATTATACCACTAACACTATTATACCACTATTATATCACTATTATACCACTATTATACCACTATCATAACACTATTATACCACTATTATACCACTAACACTATTATACCACTATTATATCACTATTATACCACTATTATATCACTTTTATACCACTATTATATCACTATTATATCACTATTATAACACTATGACACTATTATACCACTAACACTATTATACCACTATTATACCACTATTATATCACTATTATACCACTATTATAACACTAACACTATTTTACCACTATTATACCACTATTATACCACTAACACTATTATACCACTATTATATCACTATTATACCACTATTATACCACTATTATACCACTATTATACCACTATTATATCACTATTATATCACTATTATAACACTATGCCACCACTATTATACCACTATTATATCACTATTATAACACTAACTCTATTTTACCACTATTTTACCACTATTATACCACTAACACTATTATACCACTATTATACCACTATTATACCACTAACACTATTATACCACTATTATGCCACTATTATACCACTATTATACCACTAACACTATTATACCACTATTATACCACTAACACTATTATACCACTATTATAACACTAACACTATTATACCACCATTATATCACTATTATACCACTATTATACCACTATTATATCACTATTATATCACTATTATAACACTATGACACTATTATATAATTATTATTATTATATAATATTATTATATAATTACACTATTATATCACTATTATACCACTATTATATCACTACTATAACACTATTATAACACTATTATACCACTAACACTATTATACCACTATTATACCACTATTATATCACTACTATAACACTATTATAACACTATTATACCACTAACACTATTATACCACTATTATAACACTATCATACATACCACTATTATACCACTAACACTATTATCCCACTATTATATGACTATTATACCTCTATTATACCACTAATATACCACTATTATACCACTATTATACCACTATTATACCACTAACACTTATAACACTATTATATCACTATTGTATCACTATTATAATATGTTAATAGTGGTTTAATAGCGTGTTAATAGTGTTTCAATAGTCTGTTTATAGTGCGTGTGGGTTTGTGTGTTTGTGAGTGAGGGCGGGAGGGAGGGATGGAGAGAGAGAGGCGACATCTTCCTTCTGGGAATGAGCTAGAAAGAGGGAGGGAGAGACTCAACATCATCCTTCATCCACAAGACCACAAAGACTGAGAATGAGAGAGAGAGAGAGAGAGAGAGAGAGAGAGAGAGAGAGGGAGGGAGACGAGAAAGAGGATGAGGCAGAAAGAGATAGAGAGAGAGGTGTAGAAAGGCTAATATGTATAATGAAAAGGTAATAATGTGGGGTTTCACTTCTGGTTTCAGTGTCTCTGTGTCAGTCTGCTCCCTGAGCTGGCTATTGTCAGGGATTACCCATGCATGCTAATTCATTAATACATGCCCTGCCCTACTCCCTCCTCTCTCCTCTCTCTCCCTGCCCTTCTTTCACCTCTCTCCTCTCTCTCTCTCCCTGCCCTTCTTTCTCCTTACTCTGCTACCCTTTCTTCTCCTCTCTCCCTGCCCTTCTTTCACCTCTCTCCAACACCCTCTCTTCTCCTCTCTCTCCCTGCCCTTCTTTCTCCTCTCTCTGCCCTACTCTCTCCTCCCCTCTCTCTCCTCACTCTGCCCTTCTCTCTCCTCCCCTCTCTCCTCACTCTGCCCTTCTCTCTGCCCTACTCTCCCCTCTCCTCTCTCCTCTCTCCCTGCCCTATTCTCTCCTCCCTCTCTCTCCTCTCTCCCTGCCCTATTCTCTCTTCTCCTCTCCCTGCCCAACTCTCCTCTCCATGCCCTACACTCTCCTGCGCTCTCTCTCCGCTCTCCCTGCCCTACTCTCTCCTCCCCTCTCTCTCCTCACTCTGCCCTTCTCTCTCCTCTCTCTGCCCTTCTCTCTCCTCTCTCCCTGCCCTACTCTCTCCTCCCCTCTCTCCTCTCTCCCTGCCCTATTCTCTCCTCCCCTCTCTCTCCTCTCTCCCTGCCCTAATCTCTCCTTTCCTCTCCCTGCCTAACTCTCTCCTCTCCATGCCCTACTCTCTCCTCCCCTCTCCCTGCCCTACTCTCTCCTCTCCTCTCTGTTTCCTTGGCCTGCTCTCTATTCCCCTCTCTCCTCTCCTCTCTCTGTTTCCTTGGCCTACTATCTCTTCCCCTCTCTCCTCTCCTCTCTATGTTTCCTTGGCCTGCTCCCTCTCTCCTCTCCTCTCTCTGTTTCCTTGGCCTGCTCCCTCTCTCCTCTCCTCTCTGTTTCCTTGGCCTACTCTCTATTCCCTCTCCTCTCTGTTTCCTTGGCCTACTCTCTATTCCCTCTCTCCTCTCTGTTTCCTTGCCCTACTCTCTATTCCCCTCTCTCCTCTCCTCTCTGTTTCCTTGGCCTGCTCCCTCTCTCCTCTCCTCTCTCTGTTTCCTTGACCAACTCTCTATTCCCCTCTCTCCTCACTCTGTTTCCTTGGCCTGCTCCCTCTCTCCACTCTACTCTCTATTTCCCTCTGTTTCCTTGGCCTGCTCTCTATTCCCCTCTCTCCTCTCTCTGTTTCCTTGGCCTGCTCTCTATTCCCTCTCTCCTCTCTCTGTTTCCTTGGCCTACTCTCTATTCCCTCTCCTTTCTCTGTTTCATTGGCCTACTCTCTATTCCCCTCTCTCCTCTCCTCTCTGTTTCCTTGGCCTGCTCTCTATTCCCCCTCTCCTCTCTCTCTGTTTCCTTGGCCTCTCTCTATTCCCCTCTCCTTTCTCTGTTTCATTGGCCTACTCTCTATTCCCCCTCTCTCTCTCCTCTCTGTTTCCTTGGCCTGCTCTCTATTCCCCTCTCTCCTCTCCTCTCTGTTTTCCTTGGCCTACTCTCTATTCTCCTCTCTGTTTCCTTGGCCTACTCTCTATTCTCCTCTCTGTTTCCTTGGCCTACTCTCTATTCCCCTCTCTCCTCTCCTTTCTGTTTCATTGGCCTACTCTCTATTGTCCTCTCTTCTCTCCTCTCTGTTTCCTTGGCCTACTCTCTATTCCCCTCTCTCCTCTTTCTGTTTCCTTGGTCTACTCTCTTCCCTCTCTCATCTTCTGTCTTCTCTCTACCTTCCCTCTCTCATCTCCTGTCCTCTCTACCTTCCCTCTCTCATCTCCTGTCCTCTCTCGTCTCCTGTCCTCTCTACCTTCCCTCTTTCATCTCCTGTTGTCTCTCATCTCCTGTCCTCTCTACCTTCCCTCTCTCATCTCCTGTCCTCTCTACCTTCGCTCTCTCATCTCCTGTCCTCTCTACCTTCCCTCTCTCATCTCCTGTTGTCTCTCATCTCCTGTCCTCTCTACCTTCCCTCTCTCATCTCCTGTCCTCTTTACCTTCCCTCTCTCATCTCCTGTCCTCTTTACCTTCCCTCTCTCATCTCCTGTCCTCTCTACCTTCCCCTCTCTCATCTCCTGTTGTCTCTCATCTCCTGTCCTCTCTACCTTCCCTCTCTCATCTCCTGTTGTCTCTAATCTCCTGTCCTCTCTTTACCTTCCCTCTCTCATCTCCTGTCCTCTCTACCTTCCCTCTCTCATCTCCTGACCTCTGTCATCTCATGTCCTCTCTACCTTCCCTCTCTCATCTCCTGTCCTCTCTACCTTCCCTCTCTCATCTCCTGTCCTCTCTACCTTCCCTCTCTCATCTCCTGTCCTCTCTACCTTCCCTCTCTCATCTCCTGTCCTCTCTCGTCTCCTGTCCTCTCTACCTTCCCTCTCTCATCTCCTGTCCTCTTTACATTCCCTCTCTCATCTCCTGTCCTCTCTACCTTCCCTCTCATCTCCTGTCCTCTCTACCTTGCCTCTCTCATCTCCTGTCCTCTTTACATTCCCTCTCTCATCTCCTGTCCTCTCTACCTTCCCTCTCATCTCCTGTCCTCTCTACCTTCCCTCCCTCATCTCCTGTTGTCTCTCATCTCCTGTCCTCTCTACCTTCCCTCTCTCATCTCCTGTCCTCTTTACCTTCCTCTCTCATCTCCTGTCCTCTCTACCTTCCCTCTCATCTCCTGTCCTCTCTACCTTCCCTCCCTCATCTCCTGTTGTCTCTCATCTCCTGTCCTCTCTACCTTCCCTCTCTCATCTCCTGTCCTCTCTACCTTCCCTCTCTCATCTCCTGTCCTCTTTACCTTCCCTCTCTCATCGCCTGTCCTCTTTACCTCCCCTCTCTCATCTCCTGTCCTCTCTACCTTCCCTCTCTCATCTCCTGTTGTCTCTCATCTCCTGTCCTCTCTACCTTCCCTCTCTCATCTCCTGTTGTCTCTAATCTCCTGTCCTCTCTTTACCTTCCCTCTCTCATCTCCTGACCTCTGTCATCTCATGTCCTCTCTACCTTCCCTCTCTCATCTCCTGTCCTCTCTACCTTCCCTCTCTCATCTCCTGTCCTCTCTACCTTCCCTCTCTCATCTCCTGTCCTCTCTCATCTCCTGTCCTCTCTACCTTCCCTCTCTCATCTCCTGTCCTCTTTACCTTCCCTCTCTCATCTCCTGTCCTCTCTACCTTCCCTCTCATCTCCTGTCCTCTCTACCTTCCCTCCCTCATCTCCTGTTGTCTCTCATCTCCTGTCCTCTTTACCTTCCCTCTCTCATCTACTATCCTGTCTTTGCCTTCCCTCTCTCATCTCCTGTCCGCTCTACCTTCCCGCTCTCATCTCCTTTCCTCTCTCTACCTTCCCTCTCTCTTCTCCTGTCCTCTCTCATCTCCTGTCCTCTCTCTTCTCCTGTCCTCTCTCTTCTCCTGTCCTCTCTCATCTCCTGTCCTCTCTCATCTCCTGTCCTCTCCCATCTCCTGTCCTCTCTTTATCTTCACTCTCTCATCTCATGTCCTCTCTACCTGTCCTCTCTCATCTCATGTCCTCTCTACCCCCCCTCTCTCATCTCCTGTCCCCTGTCATCTCGTGTCCTGTCTTTACCTTCCCTCTCTCATCTCCTGTCCTCTCCCATCTCCTGTCCTCTCTACCTCCCCTCTCTCATTTCCTGTCCTCTCATCTCCTGTCCTCTCATCTCCTGTCCTCTCTCTACCTTCCCTCTTTCATCTCCTGTCCTGTCTTTACCTTCCCTCTCTAATCTCCTGTTGTCTCTTAACCTTCTCAGGCATGACATGCCACTGTGACAGAGGGACGGAGAGATATAGGGCTGTAGGGACAGGAGGCATAGAGAGTTAAAGAGATGGGAGGTGTATCATGATGATTCCATGCATTTGGGAAAGCTCTCATGTTGTTCAGTTATTTAAATGTAGCATTTGAGACGTAGTAACATGCCTGTCAGATCCTTGTATGGACACACACCTTTTCATAACCAATTTTAATTGGTGTGTGTGTGTGTGTTAGTGTGGTGTGAGTGTGTGTGTGTGTTAGTGTGGTGTGTGTGTGTATCTCTGTAGCACGTCAGGTGATTGTAATTCAGAGGGTCCTTTCTGTCCACTAGGTTTCTCTTCCTTTTCTAAACAGCCTTTATTCCCCAATAGAAAAACATCTGCTGAAGGAATATTCATGTCTCACTAGCAGATCATTTGGACGGGTTGAATACATTGCCGTGTGTGTGTGTGTGTGTGTGTGTGTCTGTGGTGTGTGCATGCACCTGTGTGTGTGTGTGTGTGTTTCTCTGTGTGTGTGTGTGTGTGTCTGTGGTGTGTGCATGCACTTGTGTGTGTTTCTGTGTGTGTGTGTGTGTTGTGAATGAATGATTCTGTTATTAATTTATCAGTGTTAATTCCAGACAGATTTATCTATTAATTAACAGTAGAATTACTCATTGTAATGATACATTGGGATTTTAAAGGCAGACAGTGTGAATGATTTGTGATTAATGTTAAGTTATGCGTAATACTAAAAATATGTCACAATCTTACGTACTTACACTCAGTTTATTAGGTACACCTCTCCCCGTTCACGAAAATGTTTCGCTCCTACAGACAGTGAGTCACGTGGATAAAGGATAACATGTCCAATATAATTATATAAATACATATCAAACAGGAATATAAACTCAGGGTCCAGTTTATTATTATTTATTGCCTTCCCCGTTCACAAAAATGGATCATGATAATAATCATGATAATGGTATGGATCCTAAGTGACTGAGAATGGTATGGATCCTAAGTGACAGAATGGTATGGATCCTAAGTGACTATGAGAATGGTATGGATCCTAAGTGACTATGAGAATGGTATGGATCCTAAGTGACTGAGAATGGTATGGATCCTAAGTGACAGAATGGTATGGATCCTAAGTGACTATGAGAATAGTATGGATCCTAAGTGACTGAGAATGGTATGGATCCTAAGTGACTATGAGAATGGTATGGATCCTAAGTGACTATGAGAATGGTATGGATCCTAAGTGACTGAGAATGGTATGGATCCTAAGTGACTATGAGAATGGTATGGATCCTAAGTGACTATGAGAATGGTATGGATCCTAAGTGACAGAATGGTATGGATCCTAAGTGACTATGAGAATGGTATGGATCCTAAGTGACTATGAGAATAGTATGGATCCTAAGTGACTGAGAATGGTATGGATCCTAAGTGACTATGAGAATGGTATGGATCCTAAGTGACAGAATGGTATGGATCCTAAGTGACTATGAGAATGGTATGGATCCTAAGTGACTATGAGAATAGTATGGATCCTAAGTGACTGAGAATGGTATGGATCCTAAGTGACTGAGAATGGTATGGGTCCTAAGTGACTATGAGAATGGTATGGATCCTAAGTGACAGAATGGTATGGATCCTAAGTGACTATGAGAATGGTATGGATCCTAAGTGACTATGAGAATGGTATGGATCCTAAGTGACAATGAGAATGGTATGGATCCTAAGTGACTATGAGAATGGTATGGATCCTAAGTGACTATGAGAATGGTATGGATCCTAAGTGACTGAGAATGGTATGGATCCTAAGTGACTGAGAATGGTATGGATCCTAAGTGACTATGAGAATGGTATGGATCCTAAGTGACTGAGAATGGTATGGATCCTAAGTGACTATGAGAATGGTATGGATCCTAAGTGACTTTGATTGTATTATGATCATCAGTGCCAGGTGCGCCACGTCCAATATTTCAGAAACGGCCTCCTGAGTTTACCTAGAACGGTACGACAAACAAAAAACATCCAGTCAGCGTGGGTAAAAACAGCTTGTTGATGAGAGAAGTTTGTGAGCTTGTAATACCACACACTATACAGAGTCAATGTGGAGGCTATATACAGGGTGTTACGGTACAGAGTCAATGTGGAGGCTATACACAGGGTATTACGGTACAGAGTCAGTGTGGAGACTATATACAGGGTATTATGGTACAGAGTCACTCTGGAGGCTATATACAGGGTATTACGGTACAGAGTCAATGTGGAGACTATATACAGGGTATTACGGTACAAAGTCAATGTGGAGGCTATATACAGGGGGTACCTGTAGAGTGTCAGTGTGGAGACTATATACAGGGGGTACCGGAACAGAGTCAATGTGGAGGCTATATACAGGGGGTACCAGTACAGAGTCAGTGTGGAGGCTATATACAGGGGGTACCGGTACTGAGTCAATGTGGAGGCTATGTACAGGTGGTACCGGAACAGAGTCAATGTGGAGGCTATATACAGTGCCTTGCGAAAGTATTCGGCCCCCTTGAACTTTGCGACCTTTTGCCACATTTCAGGCTTCAAACATAAAGATATAAAACTGTATTTTTTTGTCAAGAATCAACAACAAGTGGGACACAATCATGAAGTGGAACGACATTTATTGGATATTTCAAACTTTTTTAACAAATCAAAAACTGAAAAATTGGGCGTGCAAAATTATTCCCTGTCAATGTGGAGGCTATAAACAGGGTGTTACAGTACCGAGTCAATGTGGAGGCTATATACAGGGGGTACCAGTACAGAGTCAGTGTGGAGGCTATATACAGGGGGTACTGGTACAGAGTCAATGTGGAGGCTATGTACAGGTGGTACCAGTACAGAGTCAATGTGGAGGCTTTATACAGGGGGTACCGGTACAGAGTCAATGTGGAGACTATATATAGGGGTTACCGGTACAGAGTCAATGTGGAGGCTATATACAGGGTGTTATGGTACAGAGTCAATGTGGAGGCTATATACAGGGTGTTACGGTACAGAGTCAATGTGGAGGCTATATACAGGGGGTACCAGTACAGAGTCAGTGTGGAGGCTATATACAGGGGGTACTGGTACAGAGTCAATGTGGAGGCTATGTACAGGTGGTACCAGTACAGAGTCAATGTGGAGGCTTTATACAGGGGGTACCGGTACAGAGTCAATGTGGAGACTATATATAGGGGTTACCAGTACAGAGTCAATGTGGAGGCTATATACAGGGGGCACCGGTACAGAGTCAATGTGGAGGCTATATACAGGGTCTTACGGTACAGAGTCAATGTGGAGGCTATATACAGGGTGTTACGGTAATGAGTCAATGTGGAGGCTATATACAGGGTGTACCGGTACAGAGTCAATGTGGAGGCCTTATACAGGGTATTACGGTACAGAGTCAATGTGGAGGCTATATATAGGGTATTACGGTACAGAGTCAATGTGGATGCTATATACAGGGTGTTACGGTACAGAGTCAATGTGGAGGCTATATACAGGGTATTACGGTATAGAGTCAATGTGGAGGCTATATACAGGGGGTACCGGTACAGAGTCAATGTGGAGGCTATCCATGTAATATATTCTACACCATCGCAATAAATCCATGTAATATATTCTACACCATCACAATAAATCCATGTAATATAGTCTACCTACACCATCACAATAAATCCATGTAATATAGTCTACACCATCACAATAAATCCATGTAATATATTCTACACCATCACAATACATCTATGTAATATAGTCT